>NC_054758.1:22077500-22157500 GCF_018143015.1 Lytechinus variegatus
CCAAAACATAGTTTCATTGATTTCATTTGTTGACTTTCTGGTTGAAATGTAGGTTTAATCTACAAGGAATTGGTCTATATGAACTTCTAAGATAGCAAACTCACTGTTTTTACATTTCACTCAGTCTAATACCCTCTATGTTTAGATCTCATTTAGCAGACCCGCCAACCTCTGGGAATTAAAAATTGTATTCTGTGTAAAAAAAAAAAGAATTTTCCCCCCAAAGTGTATTTCATAATAAAATGTGTGGCGCATTGGCTCATCGCGGCGCTTAAGCTGCATGCAAGCTCAATTGCGCACTGCTCTTGCAGATGAAAAAAAAAAACCATTGAAACATGTGCATATCTCACCCTGGCTTTAACAAAATGATTGAAAAAAAAAACCCCTGAAATTACATTGATCTAATAAACCATATTTGTGTAAGAGTTTTATGAAATAAAGATTTATAGAGATGATTTTTCTCAATAAATTACAATTTTTTTTTACAAAAACATATTTTTTTAAAGAAAAAACGTACTGCCATATTTTAGTTGCAAAAACATACTAAATACGCCAAAAACGCACTGGTTGGCAGGTCTGCATTAAGGCTAATTATCCAGATTTCCACTTTGTTTACTTTTTGTTTTTCACTTTGTCAAAATGAAATTTTGGTTTATAAACAGCTCATTGTTTATAGACCAGGCAAGGGCTACTATAGCCAGAGATGCCAACTTTTGGAAATCAGAATTAGGGAGGATTTGCACCTGCCACCAAATTATGTGCGCATAGCGCACATCTCGAGCGCGGAGCGCTCGACCCTTGGGGCCGGGGTCCAGGGCCCGCCTTAGGGCCCTGGAAGCTCTGGGTTTCTAGATGCTCTCTGGTGCAATCTGACCCTTATTTTGGGGCATTTCACATGTTTTGAAATAAACATTGTTCCCACTTTTTACCAGGTCACTTTTTTAACATTAAAAATATCAAATATGGGCTGAGAAGTGGCAGCTACGTTTTCACCCAGATAAATGTACTGTGTTGAAGATTGGAAGAAGTAGTTCTGACTCTGAGTATCATATGACCAAAGGTTCACTATCGGTTGTTCTACGTGAATGTGAGAGTGAGAGAGATTTAGGAGTTCAGGTAGACTCACGTCTTTCTTTCAAGGAGCACATTTCTAAAGTGGTGTCAAAGTCTAATAGACTGCTTGGTATTATTAGAAGAACTTTTGTACATTTGGATAAGACCTCTATTAAGCTTTTGTTTAAGGGTATTATTCGCCCTATCTTAGAGTATGGCCAGGCTGCGTGGTCACCGTATAAGCTGGGTGAGCAGAGGCGGTTAGAAAGTGTCCAACGTAGAGCTACTAAATTGATCCCAGGTATTAAGCACCTATCATACTCTGAACGTCTTCGCCTCCTGAAATTGCCATCACTCAGTCATCGACGTAAAAGAGGTGACATGATTGATGTGTACAAATATCTGCATGGTTACTATGATTCAAGTTCTGAACTTTTCTATCTGAGACAAGGTGGTAAAACGCGAGGTCATTCCTTAAAGCTAGAGAAAAGATATTCGCGTCTTGATGTGCGTAAGTTTTTCTTTGCTAACCGAGTGATAGATGTGTGGAACAGTCTCCCAGAAGATGTAGTTACTGCTTGTTCAGTGATTGCTTTTAAGAATAGACTGGATAAGCATTGGGAGAAGATTGCCTATGACTTTGAGTAATTTTCGTTTCTTGTGTGTTTCCATGGGATTTTTCACTGTCTAAGATACCCCTGCCACCCCTCCATGCCAACATAAGTAGCGCATCTAATTTTGTCTGAAGGAGAGCAACAATAGACATTTCTACTTTGATCGATGAACAGGCTTCGTCCTACGACATCGTTGGAGTAAACTAAACTAAACTAAACTATATGCATTTTCACATTGTAAATAAAAAATGAGGGGACAAACCTGTTCAACAATAATAATAAGGATGAATTATCACTATCGGCTATAGGCAGGTTATGTTCCACTATAAAGAAAAGCTCAGCGCTGGTCCCTTGCTTGGTGAAATAAAGACAACAGGGTACTAGTGGAGCTCGAAGATCTTGTCATCGCAATGTCCGTAGGCCTATGCCGTTTGCTCCCGAACGAAAGTGCTTCCAAATTATCATCACGACCTCCCTGCTAAACTGAAATGTCCACGCTGCAAATTGCGCAAAATGCATGGTAAATTCCTCTTTCCGACTTCCGAACACACAGGTACTGGAGACTGTATTCAGTCTTATACTTCTGAGACCATTTCTTGGTCTTCTTTTGTTGATTTTCCGCCATTTCGTGTCAATATCAACCCATCAATACGCCGAAATCACACACCGATATTCCACCGCACGACTCGACAAATCCAGTGGCCGCGAGCGCACACGCCTCGCGATGCTAGCCGGGCCTACCGGCCTGGTGCACAGTGGATTCCCGTCGGGCATATCACATGCACCAGCTTTTCGCTGCTCCTTATTTGTCTACTTTTCACACAGAATTTAGTAGCAGCGAACGTAATGGAGTTACTACATGCTAAAGTTAGCAGACGATACATGTCCTTCCAATCCAATTTGATCAATGCAAAAAAATCGTAATTTCGGGAGGATAATGATGGTAATCGTAAGGGCGGGAGTTGGGATGAATTTTCGGGAGCCTCCCGATGAAATCGGGAGGGTTGGCATCTCTGCTACTCTTAGCCCAAGTAAATATTAGATGAAATGCATAGAGCCTTAAGGCATGGTCACACAGCCCGAGCGTTGTTGGAGCGGTCGTGGAGCGGAGAGAAAAAAAATCATCACCGCTCGCTACCGTTCACCATTTTCGATTGTTTTTTTTATTTTTTTAAATTTTTGTTTTCGATTTTTTCCCCCAATTTTGAAAGCGAAATTCGACCCTCTTTCCCTACCGCACCACGACCGCTCCAACGACGCTCGGGCGGTGTGACCATGCCTTTCCTGGAAATTACACGAAATGGGAAATGGGCTACAGAGAATATTCTTGGGTCTGAATCCCATCAATGCAATTGCGCCTATTGGAAAGACATTTATCTCAATTTGCCAATCTCCATCCAGGTCAAGAAAATGGACAAAATCATAATATTGAGCAGGGCCCAATCAGGGGAGAACAGTTTTTGGAAAGTTCTGAAGTGGCTACCTGGGGCCCGTCTTACAAAGAGTTACGATTGATCCAATCAGTGTAACTCTATGGAAATCCATAAGTGTCATTATTTATTCTACATTTATAGGAAATTTGCACGATGTCCTTGGTAAACAAAGAGGAGCACAGTGAATTTTCAAGAAAACAACATGCATGAATATAAATCATAGTTAGAAA
Organism: Lytechinus variegatus; assembly: GCF_018143015.1. Taxonomy (NCBI): domain Eukaryota; kingdom Metazoa; phylum Echinodermata; class Echinoidea; order Temnopleuroida; family Toxopneustidae; genus Lytechinus; species Lytechinus variegatus. The sequence continues at coordinate 22,080,831 of NC_054758.1, forward strand.
ATATTTGATCAAACATGCATAATAGATGTTGATGTTGTTGGCCATCCATAATTGGGATTGATCGGATCAATCGCAACTCTTTGTAAGACAGGCTCCTAATGTTGTCCATTTTCATTATCGTTATTCATGTAGATTTGTAGATCATCACCAATTTAGCAAAATATATCAACCTTTTGTTAAACTTACATCTTTGATTTTATGTCCTGTCCTTTGGCATTCTATAGCTTTCCTTTGTATTAACTGAGCAAGTTTACAAAGCAATACACCATTGTCTAATGAATCCATCAACGTGTCAACTTCAACACTGACATCTGAAAGATTAAAAACATAAAATGATTGAACAATGTAATCAATGAATATTGTGGCAGTATTGGATATTATTTTGAGGAAAATTTTGTAGTTTGGAATGTTCAAATTTCATGGAAATCATAATAGCTCAAGCTACATGTATATGTTGATATTGCAGTGTATCACCAAAAGCAAAATTGTACTATTAACTTTTCTTTGTTTTTTAAAGCAAAAGAATCGTCACATTTTTTCTTCTTTCTTTCTTTTTTTTTTTTTATAATACCACTTCCAAGGTATAAAATTGGCTGAATATCTCAGGAAATGATCTTTGAATGGACATGTACGTAGCTTTCTGATATCGGAAATATACATTTGTAAGAGAAGTGTCCAAAGGCACCAATTTGAAAAAATAAAAAGAAAAGTATTAAAAGCAGGTGCTGGACTAGGCCCCATCTATTGGTCTTACATGTAATGCCTTTTCACTGGCCTTGGATATTTATGTGCCTTTCTGCTTATCTACATGTGTGCTGCAATAAAAAAAAAGTGATCAGTAGAATAGCCATCTTGTCCTTAAAAAAGTATCAAAATCCAAGGCCTGGCTAAATATCTGTAGACCTATATTCATAATATTCAAATTTTTAGAAAAAAAATCAACACCTGAAAAAGAGGCACAAGTACTCTTTTGTAATTGATACCCAAAAGTGTAATTTCAGCTATAGATATAGGCCCGTACTCTGAAGTTGGCTTTAACTTAGACCACGGTCTACAACTCTGTGCTAAAATAATGGGGAGCAAAAAGTTCATAAATTCTGTTTGTATTGTATATTTCTTATGTTTACTATTTTATTTCCTTTTGCTTTCATAAGGAAGAAAAATACTTTGGTTATCATTCCCAGACAATTATGAACAATTTGGGTGTCGTATATGAGTTAATAAATTGAATGTGTACTGTTTGAGATTTGTGCTCCAGTTGGCTCTCCATAGTTAAACCACAACTTTAAACCAGGGTTTAATTTAAACACAAGTTCAGAATATGGGCCATAGATTTTACTAGAATGACTTCTTTTCTCCAGAAACTCCAGGGGCCCATTTCATAAAGGTAGAGCGTCAGCGTCAAGTCCCAAAACAGCGTCAAATTTTCACTTGCAGCGTCAAGTTTAATATTTGACGCTGCAGCGCATTTCATAAAAAGTTGACGCTCCAGTAAGAGCGTCAAATTTTTACTGGAGCGTCAAGTATGGTTACTGGAGCGTCAAATAGGGTTAAATATTTGACGCTGGTCATGGGGGAGCGTCAAGTTGATACTGTAACGGGTTTTTCATTGTTAAGAATGGTGTATGTTGTGCTCAGGCATGCCCATAGGGCTCTTACAAGAGAACGAATATTTAGAGCAATGTCTGATGATAATAATGCCAATAGTAGGCCTAATAAAGAATATATTAAGGTAATGTTTTCTAATAGAAATGCTTTTTTTTTGTCCTGCCTACCGAAAAAAATAAAATGCTGAGAAATTCCTCCGAGACAGCATATCTTTCAGTTTATCCCAGGGCAGGTAAAAAAAGGAAGGTTATACTATCATGACTATAGACAGACTTTAAAAGAAAATGACAAATGGAGAGGATTTTTTTTTGTGGGAAAAAATCATGAAAATAGAGGAAGGTGGATGTATTATGTGGAAGTGTTTAATTTAAGGCCTGAAAAAAAGCCCTATGGCCATAAAAAATGATAAATTGCTTTTTTTCCCCGTTTGTGACTTTCTCAAAAAAAGTTGTGGCTGTTGTGTTGGCACTGTCATGATTGTTGAATCCATTGATTTACTGAAGTGAATGGTTATTCGCCGTTGAAACTGATAACTTAAAAAATAATTTCCACTTTGAACAAAAATAATCTTTTAAGGTCATTTTCGATGTTTCATGCATAATTAGAGCGTACAAATTTACTTGCTTCAGGTGATTTTTAACAGCACTGGGCACTGCACCAGCAGTGGCCTGCGCCTGCCTTCAAGTTGTTGTTGATACAACCTTGCATTACTAACACAAATAGTCAAGTGTGGGACTGGGATTAAAATTGTACGGTAGAAAACTTTTGAAGGTGAAATTTCGACGGGTAATAATGAGACCTCATCTTTTTCAAAATAATCTTTTCCCTGCCACAGGGCTAATATAAATAAATTCTCTTTCATAAAACATACCCACTGGAGAAACTATGCTATGTGATCACAAGGAAAAATAGCATTTTCTTCTCTCTACTAGAATTGCAATCCATCACTGTGCACCATAGAACCATCACTCTGCTTCAATGGCTAGTCTTATGCTGCAGACCCTGTTTGCAGTTGCTAAATAATAATGTCGCTCCCGAAAAAGTTAACAAGCAAACAAAATATATATATTCTTTTTAAATGTTTTTCTTCTAATTTTGCTTCTCAAAGGTGGGGGGTGGCACAGCCCGGCTGTACCCCCCCCCCCCCTGATCCGCCAGTACTTTCTACCTTAACTTGGGACTTGAATTGAAAACAAAAAACTGGAGAGAAAGGGGATTTCCCCCTAATCAGCCTCGTACATGACTATTCAAATAATTCGCTGGAAAGTCAAGCTGACTTTCCAGCGAATGTGCTTTTATGAAATGCAAAGTTGCTAGCATAGCAAGTTGCTAGTATAGCAAGTAAAAGCTGCTATTCTACCAGAGTTGCTATCATAGCAACTTGCTATGATAGCAACTCTTTATGAAATAGGCCCCAGATCCCTCTCTTATCTTACTTACCTAACACCCTTGAGAGCCATTCTGCCAAGTCTTCTGTCAGAGGTATTAAACTTTCCTGTGCACTCTTATTGATCTCCTTAGAATAAGATAAGGAGTCACCCGTTCCACTCTCATTAGCCATTTTATGCTACCATCAGTCCTTGTGATTGTCATTGAATGCTCTGCTTACAATCTGGAATACAAATGAAACAAAAGTAAACAGACAGTAGGGGAAGGCGGGGTTAGTTGTGACAGTTTTTGCTTTTTGCATGTTAGAATTGATATGATTAATAATCTTGTCGAAATAAGTACCTTGCCTTGAAATTTAATTCTTCTGAAATATTTTCCACCTTTATATAACTTTCTATCCCCACACTGAAAGTCATTGTGACCTTTGAAAAAAACGATGTCAAATGGCTCAACTTGCCCCATATATGGGGTAAGTTTGAGCCACCTGTTGGGGTAAGTTGAGCCACAACAACTATGTACAAAATGTATGAGGGGAGAACCAGCATGTCAATTTTTTGTTTAAAGTCTTTTCACTTGCTAATTCTCTATAAATACTAACATCCTTTAAAAGGAAAAGAGCAGTCATGTAAATTTGCTCCTTTCAGCCAGCATTTCAATCGATTTTTATGGTTGGTTTGTTTTTTAAGATACATTACCATAGGAATTACCATGGCTCAACTTGCCCCATGCTGTTTGGCTCAACTTACCCCAGTCCGAACTTAGTGCGATAATTTTGTATCCACACATTTATTATGCATCCATCATATAAAAGACTATCACAAGAATGAAGATCCATACCTGGACTAATAATGTTGTTATCATGTCTTTATTATATTTAAAGATGTGTGTGTTTATAAAGCACTTATCTATTTCACATTCTTTTTTACTTTTTTGCCTGAAATTCATATTTTTCCCTCTAAAAAACTACTTTTTGCTTCAAAGTTGAAAACAATATGGTGGGGTTAGGGGTTATGCTATGGGTCATCAATACATGACACCACCACAATGTCTGACTCATTCATTATTGGCCTGGGGCTGGTGGCTCAACTTGCCCCTATGCTCAACTTACCCCGCCTTCCCCTACTGATGTGATAATCTATTAAATACTTTATCCAAAAAGAAAAGAAGAATGTGTTTTTTATTACACTTGAAAATTATGAATAGATTTCTATCTTGAGTGAGATTTAAACATATAAAGAAAATATATGAACATATATTTTATATATATGAACAAAAGAATATGGTATTTTCCGGAAAATAAACTGCGGCCATGATTATACCGCATCCCCAAATTCGGGAAATTGAAAAAAAAATTTGGCAGCCCAAAATAAATAACATTTTGTGTTAGCCAATTCCATTGAAAGATCAGAAGATATACAACATATCACTAATTTATTTTTTATTTTTAACAATACTTCATTCTTTCACTTTATTTCCCAAATGCGAATTATTTCTTTGTAGAATATTAAAAGGAAAAAGACCATGAAATGGTATAAAAAGGGAAAAAGTAAAAAAAAAAAATCGAGAGACAGGGCTCATTGATTTTTGTCTTTATTTCACAAAAAACATATAAAAACGAACTGGACCAAAATAAAGATTTTGTTTTGGCCTGAAACACCAAAACGGGGAAAAATAAACTTAAAACAGGAAAAAACAGTGCCTTACTTCAGCTGTCATGCGACTCCCACTTCCTTGGTTAATCCGATCTTAATACATAAACATATTATGGCAATGGATCCCTGTACAGATCGAGTTAGAAAATCAGTGAGTGGAGCCAACGCCAGAGACGGAGCTGTTCAGCGTTGTTCTACTGAACTCCGTCCAATCACCAATTTTCTAACATATAATGGAGACCAAAGCTAGTTTTGGTCTTAACTAAAGTAAGCTGTAAGCCCACGCTCAAGATTTGAGAAATACAAAGCCTGAAGATTCTGAAGTAAGCCCAAGATTCGCACGATCAAGTTCAATTAAGCAACAGGTCTCCCAATTCCGTAGCTAGCCAACGCAACGGAGGAGCTGATGTGAGCGGCAACCCACGGGCAGCAGCATGCAGCGCAGTCCACTGTCCAGCCTCGGCCGATCCCGTGAGCGGTCCGATTATTAATGTTTACGTTTTACTGAAGGAAATATTAAAGTTCTTAAATCATATTCATATACAGCTCACAACTAGCATCATTATGAGTATTATCTACAGTCAAATAAGATAAATACGAGTTTACTACCTAACTTACATGTTCTTTTTGACTTAATAATTGACTCTCGGACTGTCTCAGGCAAAACTCCTATAGGCCTATCACAGAACAACAAAAACACAACTTACGAGGAACGTAGAGGTCGTCGCGTCTTCAGCTTCCGTACGTATTTATACATGCATCTAATTAATTAGGCTCAATTCGGAGGGTCCTAAAAATTCTGTCGGTAAATTCTGAACATTATTTCGTCATTGCCATAAGAAGTTAAACAAACACCATCAAAATATACCCTGACGCCCCCTCCCAAGAGCAAACATCACACTTCAAATCTACCCCATCACTCATTGCTGTATATCCAATTCCAAACATATCCTACTTCTCTCTCTCTCTCCGTCCCCTCTCACTTTCGCTTATCTTCTCCATCCTCCGGCATCTCCCATTGATGTACAGATGAGGGGGGGGGGGGGAGGGATGGACCCCTTCTTCCATGACAAGTCATTCCAGGGCCCCTAATTTTCATGTCTTGTACCCCCCTCCCCTGTTACGCTTGTTTGAAAACGCTTGTTTTCTCTTTTCATTAAAATCAGCCGTTTGTTGAGATGTGCTTCCCCTTTAGCCTTAGAAGTTGCACTCATAAACCAGAATAAAGCTTGCAGCAAAAACTTCAAGCAAACATAAATCATACATTATCCATAAATCTTTTATATTTAACATTTCAAAAAATATAAATGCAAGAACAGGGACAAATACAATGAACTCAAAGTACAAAATTGATATATCTTTAAACTATTTCATACTATACATGTAAATAACTTTATTATCAACAATACAAGTAAGTTCAAAGGCTTAATAATACATATCCTCTTTATAAATATAATTTTTTCTTACTTTTAGCACTGCAGTGCACATTCACACTATCTTTCTAATGATACCAATCTTTCCACTATTATTACTTGAAAAAGTAAATGCCAAAGCTAAGTTCAAGAATAGCTCTAAGCAGTCCCCTTTCCTCAAATAGAATCAATAAATTCTCATAGTTCATAAAACAACCTAAATGCTCATAACACTGTAACCTTTGTTACAAGCACTGCGTATCGGTGATCTGTGATTAATGCAGAAAATCCACATTTAATCATGGTTTTCAGACTATAGATTTGAAACAGCATTCATGAAATTGGGACTACACAATTGCATTGAACTCCTCTATTCTTTGTACAAGAAGAAGTCACAATTCAAATGCTTTGCAGCCCAGCATTCTTCATTTGGAATTTCATAGTGTGCATTTTTACATCACTGCATGAGTTTTTCATTACAGATTTGACAACTTTTTTTCAAGTCCATTGCAACATACAGCTGTAAATTCTATATCATAATAAACATCATTATAAAATAATTTGTTTCACGAAGATCATATAAAAATCATAATTTACAAAAGGCTACCATGACGACTAAATATTTACATTATAACTTTCAACAGACCACATATGAGAGAATGTATGAAACGGATTATAAATACATCATGCATTCCCCTTGTGAAATAAATGAAAAACAGTAATAAGAGTAAAAACTTCAAAAATAAATCTTCAATATCCATCGACCGAGTCCACCACATGTTGCTTTCCAAACTGGTTCGGAAGACCATTTATGATCTCTTCAAAAACCGCTTCGAGCATTCCCATTACATGTTACCAGGTGGGTGTTTCATTAAGCTGTTTGAAAAGTTACATACAGCTTTAGGCACCACTGGAACATAATCTTAGTCCTAACTGAAATTACCCAGGAATATATCACTTGGCATGAGAAAGGGTAACCAGTCATGCATAAAGTCATTTGTATCTTACGAACAGCTTTATGAAACACCCCCCCCCCCTTGTTTCCACTAAACTAGTTTGCTCTAAACTAGTTTTACAGGACCCTGTCCATGGGTGATTATTCTATTGTTACTTGGGGTGCTGAGCATTGTCACAGCACCCCCAGTAACAATAGATAATCCTCTGTGGCCAGGTCCATGTAGTTCTAGGACTGAAATGCGAACGGGGTCTTAGGTCATGTGGGAGGAGACCAAATAGAAAGTGGACTGAGATTCTGTATCTCAATAGATAATGTTTTTAATAGACAGATAACCAGGTTTAAATTGAGTTGTATGATTGATTCTTCAAAGATTCTTTGGGAATATCAACTGAAATAGTACAAACAGAACGAAAGAAAGCAAATCCTTTTTTAAAATATCATATTGGTGTTGTATAGCTCATATCCCATCAAGAGCTAACATTTAACATATTCCTAAGATGAACATTCTTTGCTCTAATTTGAAACCTGAATGCTGTTTCATGAAAAGTTAATTGTAAGATTAGCAAAACTTTGTCGGATGACTTTGAAATCCAACGGCTACTTCATAAAGATTAAATGTGACTTAATGTAATGTGGATGCTAGACATGGTTTTAAAAACTTAGTAAACCAAATTAATTTGAAAAAAAGTCTCAAAACAATGTTTATAATTAAATGTATTTATTTGTGTTTTTTTTTACATTTGCTTTACCGTAACAACCATGTAGCCTGGCATTGCAAAAGTTGCCCAAGACTGGAAGTACAGTCATTAAACATAATGGTAAGAGCTTTTCGTGTTAACAATTTATTTTTTATGTTAAATGAGAGCTATATCAGCTCCCAGTCTCTTGAGGATTAACTTTTTGGGAAGTGGTGGGTGTTTCATTAAAGTTGCTAGCACTGACTAAATTGTCAGCGTTGACAATTTCAGTGAAATCCTTAGATCTGATTGGCTGAAAGGCACTGGCCTCTGAATGTTACTATGGTAACTGTCGGAGGAAGACAACTTGTCAGTGCTGACAACTTCCATGAAACGGTGGTACGCTTATTACATGTACATAGTTGATTTATGTATAATTTCATTTTCATACATGGGCCCTAACACAAAACAGTTAACAAAGTAAGTAACATAAAGCAATGACTCTGATTATTACTGGCCAGTCTTTTACACAGAATGCACTTACAATCAGATCATGTTTGGTCATTACAAGCTGATTGCAACTTTCATCCACAAAGAGTAGAATCAAACACAACTACAAACATCACATGCACATCATTGATCTTCAACCAATCAGAAACAAGTATTTGGGACTTGCATTTGATTTGTTTTAGTTGCATTTAAATAATTATCTTTCTGCAACCCCTCCGTTTTCATTTTGGAAACTCTTCCCTCTCGTAAGAATGTACATGTAAGACATGGCTTGTAGATGAGGATCAGCCTTTTCCTGATTTTGTTGACAAAATTCTGCTAATTCTGAGCTCTCCCAATAAATAGAAAAAGCTGAAAGCATATTCCATAAGATAATCAACCTTTTTGTACAACCGACCCCTCTTTTTCTCCATTCTTTCTTCACCTGAAAAACCAGTCAAGCCATGATAAATCAAGAGCATTATAGCTTTTCATACAACCTACAAAACAGAGATGAATTATTTCAGGAAACTCCCACATATAGTGAGTCACAGATGAGGATCAAGCCAGCTAAGGCATTCATTCCACAGACGGGAGACCTTTGAAGGACCCTTTAAAAGATCAAGCAAGTTTCATGGTCTTCAGAGGTCTTGCTCTCTGTGGAATGGGGGTTTTAGACACAAAAGTTTTAGAGGCCCACTATTGTACAAAAACAATATGACCCCTGAAATGCTTATGTGTCTAATCAAGCAAAATCTGTGCCCAATGGGTCAGACAACCATACTGTTGAATGTATCTGAAGTTTCAGACTTCTATTCTTTCCTAAATTTGTCCATCCTTGCTCAGCAGCAGCATTTGACGGATGTCGCTATGAAAAAGGCTGTGTAAAGTCCATTTGCTTCCTACATGTAGCATTTTCTATTCTCTCCGAAGGTTATCAAGTCTAGCTTGAAGATCAGCGTCAGCATCACCTACTCCTTCAGCAACGGGTACCTTACCGGATTCCTTGTTCTTGGTATTGAGCGCTCCTCCTGTGGTCGGGATACCTACAGTGTACAATGTCAATAGAGATTTCATTATCATCATGGATATCTTTAATATGCACAGAATGTGTTGTTGTATACAGGAGACTGCTAAACCATTTTACAAACAACTGGAACATCTTCTTAGGTGCTAAGTCATTTGCATGGGGATATGTCATTAATCCTATCTTAACTGGGCTATTTCAGACCAGTACATACTGGGGGGGGGGGGTCAATTTGACCCCTCCCCTCAGATCCCGGCCGCTGATCATGCGATCACCGCGAAAATTTGCACGCCCGTAGAGCCGGATGTAAACTACAAGACAGTATGGTAAAATTTTTAAAAAATTAATTCTCGGGAACGCCTTATAATTTTAATTAATTATGCAAAAAAACCTAATGAAATTTGCCCTAAATTTTGTTTTTTGTGTATGTTTTTGCCTTTTACTCAATTTATATAGCTAGTAGGTTGCTAATTTGGTTGAAGTATCAATCATTACATTTCTAACAAATATCTACAAAAAATTGCAAAAATATAAGTAATTTCTTATTTATTATATTGTTTTTTGAATTCTTATGTATTTCCTTGTTTTTTAAACCTTTGTTTTTTTATTGTTTTTTCCAATGAACTTTGTCGGGGACCCTTCTGCGATCATAAATAGCATAGAATAAATCTATTTAAACCAACAGAAGTAAAAATAATCATACATCTATGATTTTTGGTTGAAAAACACATTTTGCATTGACTTTGTACACGGAATAACGTTTTTGAGCAATTTCGGGTCTGACATGCACTTACAAAATGTTGCGTGATTTCAGAACCGCATCCCCGGGCATCACAATTTTGGTCTAAAAAGATGCGCAAGACTTGAAAGTAAAAAGTCAGTGAGAGGCGCGATAAAAAAACTTTGCGCGACGGCGTAGTGATGAAATTTTTCGAGGGGGGGTCGACCCCCCCCCAGTTTAATAAGGGTTAAGCAAGTAAAGTAATCAAACTTACAAACAGCTTTAAAAAATGGCTTCCTGGTGGGTGTTTCATGATGCTGTTCCTAAGTTACTTTATGATCAACTGATGACCTTTTCTTATGGTAAATGATATAAACCAGATTTTCATTGGTGTTGATTTGGCTCTTTAGAAAGGGTCACCAGTCGAGCATAAAGTCATAAGTCACTTATGAACAGCATAGTAATGAAATGGTCCCTAGATATATAAAAAGTTTCTTACCAACTAGATCATCTGATAATGAAAGACCCAGTTCATCAAGGACTTGAGACACAATGGCATCACTGAGAAAAAGAGAGAGAATTACTTTAATTAATCGTGCACATTTGTTCTGAAGGAATTGAAGTCTTCCAAGACTTAAATTTTAATTTACCGGTAAACCCCAATCAAAAGTGTGTGAAAGCATGAGGATTTTATTGTAAATTGCACATTTCTTTGGTGGGATTGTTGAGTTAAAAGTGCCTCAATTTTTAGCACACAAATATAACATTATAAACCTGAATTAGCAAAATAAACATACATCATTGCTGCCTACAGTGAGAGCTATTGTACGCACCTTGTATTACGACAAATAAAGAAATGACACACATATGTAATGTCTAATTATACTTTACTTTCATTGTTCAAATACAGTGGTTTAACTACATGCCAGAGGGGCCACGGAACGGTTTTCAAAGTGTGTGGCTGACCATGCAAAAAATCAAATCATATGGTCATTTTACGTTTTTGTACATGGTTTTGGAAAAAAGTGGGGGGGGGGGGTGAAGCCCCCTCAGTCCCCCCCCCTCTGCTTCCGCGGCCCGTGCCATGAGAAAGCTCCACGAGTATATGAATTGAGAAAAATCTGTAGTCCCCAAGAAACAAATTAAAATGCTAGTTTTTCATTTAATACTGTATTTAAAATATTATCCAGTTAGAACACTATGGCCCCATCTTACAAAGTTTTGTGATTGATTCTATCAATCATAAATCGAATTTGTGGAAAGTGGTCATTTGATATAGGTGGTCTTTAAAGGACAAGACCATCCCAGAATAAAGTTGATTAGAATAAAAAAAAGAAAAATCCAGCAAGCACAAAATTTCATCAAAATATGACGTAAAATAAGAAAGTTATATCATTTTAAAGTTTTGCTTAATTTCACAAAATAGTTAAATTCACATCCCAAGTCGGTATGGAAATGAGGGAACTGATGACATCACTCACTATTTCTTTTGTATTTTATTACATGAAATATTTTTATTTTCTCCTCATTGTCCTGTGAAACAAAGTTTTATTTTGCCCTGAACAATGTGGAACTACAATTGTTTAACATTTCATGGTTCAGTCAAGTCGGTCCTTATTGTCAAATCTGTAAAAATTGAAATACATGTATTGTATAATTCAAACAATAAAAAAAAGGAGAAATAGTGAGGGACATCATCGATTCTCTCATTTACATGTAACTAAATTGTGCATATAACTATATTGTGGAAAATAAGCGAAACTATAAAATGCCATAACTTTCTTATTTTTCATCCAATTTTGATGAAATTTTCAGCATTATGCTTCTCTGATTTTTCTCATTTGATTAAAATCAACATTTTTCTGAGGTGGACTTGACCTTTAAATCAGATTGAAGTGTTTTATTATCTCACCTCTCTTCTTCATCCTGATCTCCTTCCATGACATCATCAATAGCATCATTCATCATTTCTTCCTTCATATCCATGATCTCTGATTCTCGTTCAAACTCCCTCATTATCTTCTCTATCTGAGGCAATTTCATCTGTTTCAAGATAATATAAAAATCTCATTTTATCTTAAAACTCGAACTATTTTCATGGAATTAACAATGCATCTGATATGAAACGTACCAAATACTTTTTTTAGAAAATAGATTTTAACAGCTTACTGCTGCTACATGACTTTCAAGCAGCTCCCCTATATGATATGTAATATGACTTTCATATAAACTAACATTTCTTCAAAGAGTTTGAAATTATTTTTCTTGTGCAAATATGTTATCATATACATTTTCTTCAATATGCATCTATGAAGAAAATTCATTCCATCATTAACAATTAACATGGCAATAGTTTTGAGCTGTTTGTATTTGACATAAAAAAATTAATCAAAATAAAAAGATTATAACTTTTTTAATCTTTGAGGAATTTTCATCAAACTTTCTGAAATACAGGTAATCTTGCATAAATTTGATCTTCTAAAAGTCAAAGCCATTTCAAGACCATAATAAACAAAACATGTGTTATATGCTTCTTCCAAGTCAATATGTCAAACAAATTATTGTGCTGTCATATAGATTGAATAAACTGAGGCAAAGTTTCCTTCTTCTTTTTTCTTTGTTTTTTGCTTTTGTTCAAAGGGGAAGTTCTCCTGACTATAGCTTGGTTTTGATTAAATCAGAAAAATATAGATATTGGCGAAAGTTTGATGAAAATACATCAAAGAACATAAAGAGAGTTATGATTTTGTTTTATTGCTGATGTCATATGTTAGCAGCTCTCCCATAAATTATGTAATAAAAATTCCATAAAATCAAATTCTTAAATAGTATATGATGAAAACAATATTTTTCTTATAGAAGGGGATATGAAATGATCAGTTCAATGGTACATCCTGTACACATATAAAATCGCTTTTAATACACATTTCTGAAAAAAAAGTTTTGTTTTTATCTACATATGAAGGAGCCATTCATCTGAGATGTCACTAAATCAAATGATATAATTCACAATTCTCTTATTCTTTGATGAATTTTCACCAAAGCTACACCAGCATTTTTCTCAATTTTCCTGCTTTTATTGAAACCAAGTTATTGTCAAAGTGAACTTCTCCTTTAACTTGATCATACCTTAGAATTCATTGTTTTCAATGCCTTGGAGACACCTTTCATAGCGTTAGCCATAGCACTTTGGGATCGTAACGTCTGTACTTTCAATGCCACCGCCTGGATGTTTGCTTTCATCAAGATAAATCTTTTGACAAAGTTCCTGGTTCTCACTAAATCCTTAGCCATGATCTTCACTGCATCCTGATGACAATTAAGATTTTTTTTTAAAGAGAAAAGTTAAAAAACATTCAGATTAACGAGAAACTCTCACATGTGCATTTTTTGCCGTTCACCTGTGTTGTGCTTCATCCTCCTGTATCTGATCCACCAGTTTCTATCAAAGACTGCCTGCTTCTTAAAGCCTGTGTATAGCTTTGGTAAAGGGCCAATAATGTAATTGATAATCGAATATCTTCTAATATGACAGTCTTACTGAAGCATAGAGACCGTTAGATATTTTTCTAACTGCACTTCTCTGAGAAAATTTCAAATATTCAAATCTTGGATATATAGCGCCCTCTCTCGGCGATGCTTGTTTTAAATTTAAAAATGGGCATTCAAGCACTTATCTTATAAATTTAGTGATTAGATATCCAAAAGTTACAAAGAACATATCTTGAAAGTTTCAGCCCATTCCATGATTTGGAATAGGATTTAATTGAAAGACAAAAACACACAGATATTTTAATTTGATCGGGTGACCCAATCAAGTTAAATTTCCATGTAAAATCGCAAAATTTATCCTGTAAAACACATTTTCATTTCATATCCTCCACATCATAACTGTTATAGGGCATATCCATTCATATTAGCTAGCAATGAATTGGAATAGTGATAGGTGCATTTTGGTGGATTTACCAAAACTATACACAAGCTTTAAGACCTCATTTTTTTATCTAGAAACTTAAAACATGTATGTGTCGATTGAAATCTATTGATACATGCTCAGAACCTGCATATAGCCACAATTAAACAACATGAAGCATGCATTTTACAAAGATAATCAACTTGTCATATCTCAACCTCTGGATGATTATTAACATTGGATACTATTGCCTTCATAGGGCTGATCTCCGAAAGCAACAGATGGAGAAAATCAGGAAGAGGAAGAAGAGTAATAGAAGATAAAGGAAAAACTATAGTGCTGTAATCCAATATGAGATTACATCTACTTTTCAGAATGAACGATTTGATTCCAGACAACAAACAACAATAGCATATTTTGAGAATAGTGACAAAAGTTCCCCAAATTGCATTCCATTTCTTTAAATGTAGACTTGGAATACCATACTGGATAATATTTTTAAAAAGAACTTAAAAATCTTTATCAAACTCATGATATTCACTGTTTACAGTATTTTGTAATCAAAATATGTTGACTTGGAATGTTTTGTTTTCCCTGAATTTCATGATTTTTTTCCCCATTTTCTGTATCGCATAAAAAAATTTGGGACTAATAATTTCTAAGGAAGAGGACCTCATTGTTTCTTACCATCTGGCCTAGCTTTGCCATCTTCTTGATATCAGCAATAACCTTCTTCTCCTGTTGCTCCATACGAGTCCTCTCTCTGTCTAATTCTCGTATCGTTTTATTCAGCGCTCTCTGGTTCTGCTTCAGCATCTGCTCCGGCGTCTTTTTTTTCCCAAACAAAGCCTGCATGATGACGGCTTGTTGTTCTGTCACTGGAAATTGGGATCTCTTTTTGTATGAGTCTATCTGCTTGGTATGACTGGTTGGTCACCTACATTACAAGCAAAAAGAGAAAATACTAGTGAAGCATACTACACACTACGATTGCAACAAAGTTACCAAGGATTATTTTTCCTGGTATCTTATCTACATGTATCACAATTTGCTCTCTAGGTCTAGATCTATATTTTCAAAGATGACTTAACGTAAGATCTGGAGTTATATCCCCAAAAAAAAAAAAACTAGAATTTTATTTCGTCATGAGGACGAATTAGGTGATCTGTCTCTGATTTCATGATCATGAAGACAATCAGCATGTTTATTGAGATCAATTATGATCAACATGATGAAAACTGAACTTCTCTTACAAAAATAATGTGTTGAATACTCTTGAAAAAGAGGGAAATGAGAAAGTAGAGTGAAAAAGTGTAGGCCATACACACATCGTAAATGTACATGTACATATTGTACATTAAGAGATTTTAATCTCTTTTATTGTCACTGTGGATCTATTCTAGCCTTCTACTTTCTAGCATTAGGGCCTACTTTGGAGTGCTACATATACCGACTTGCCCGGCCAGGGAAATGATGGGCAATTATAATTCAAACTCATTTGCCTGATCAGGCAAGCATTATTTCAATAAATTCTAAAATTAATAAAGAAGTAGAATCTTTAAGGCAAGTTCCCCCAAGTCTGCGCAGTCCCCCTTGTCTGCACACACGCGTATCTGTGCAATTCTAGTAAAAGATACGCAACAAGCACAAACTTTACACATGCAATACATAGACAGGTATTCATGAACAAATATGACTCAAAATGGTGGAAAAATAATGAATTTAGGGCATTTCATGTAACGGCCGCAAAATGCATTCTTTCTCTTTGAAATCCCTTAATCGTGTGCAAAGTGAATGTGTGTGCAGACATGGGGTATAACTACTACAAGTACCATTTTTTTTCAATCTGAAAATGACTGCCCGATGTTTTTTCAAGAAGGCAGTGTATACAGCCACACGCGTGTGTCTTTACCATCCAGCCACACGCGTGTGGTTATATCCAGAACACCTATCTGTGGATACCGCCACACGCCGCCAGTAATAACAGTAAAACGCGTATGTAGGTCTGACCGTCTATATCACGATCAAAATAACCTCATTTCTTCATTAAATTCTTACATTCTAAACCACTCTGATTTCTTTAAATCGTTTCAATTTCATTCTCACCGTCTTCTTTCCTTGCTTTTCTTGTCTTGTTACAAAAGGCCACCTGTTAAATAGCAAATTTCCACACTTTTTCTACTTGTGTCGATTCTCTACTGACTCTAGGCTATGTGCGTGTACGTGCGTACGTACGAAACTCGGGATTCGTGCATGCTTAACACTTGGTACGAAAATTATTCGTACCAAACGTAAACGTAACCCAAACTGTGTATGTCTACTGCGCTGCGCTAACGCTGCATGGGTCTGCCACCGTACCGCGAAGGAAGCCAGAATCGACACAAGTAGAAAAAGAGAATTTGCTGTTAAACAGACGACCGTTTGTAACAAGACAAGAAAAGCAAGGAGAGAAGACGGTGAGAATGAAATTGAAATGATCTAAGGATATCAAAGGGGTTTAGAATGTAATGAAGAAATAAGGTTATTTTGATCGTGATATAGACGGTCAGACCTACATACATGTTTTACTGTTATTACTGGCGGCGTGTGGCGGTATCCACAGATAGGTGTTCTGGATAGAACCACACGCGTGTGGCTGGATGGTAAAGACACACGCGTGTGGCTGTATACACTGCCTTTCAAGAAAACCCTATAGGCCTATTTTCTTTAATTTTTTAATGAGAAATTTGGTACACTTACTCTAAACAATATAAGGAACATTATTAATTGAAATATTTGTGAAAGAAGAAATTAATGTTGATTCCTAACTCAAATTGTTAAGTGCGCAGACTTATACTTCACTTGTTTAAACTATTTTAAATTTTAATAGGGTAATTCATTTTCAGAAAATCAACATAATGTACAACGCCACGGCAACACACTGAATAAATCTTTTTTTTATCAATCAAACAGAAACTAAAAAAAACTAACATTAGATTTAGCTACACTAGGGTTGCATTTACATTATATTTACTAAGTTAAAACAAATGATGGAATACAAACCAGGGAAGCTATAATCATGAGAACATTTAGGTCATTACCACTACAGTGCATGTAATTTTTACGCACACATATCCTATCGTACTACGAGCACGATTCTGTGTCAAAGTCGTTCGAATTTCACAGGAACAAAATCGCGCGCCCCACTGAAGCACATTCATTGGGCGAGGCCGAGGTAATTTATTGAGGTCGACCGTCGACGAAGCGAAGCTACTTCATTGTTTTTGTATTAATTTGATACTGCAGAATTACCTACTGAAGCAAGCCAAATCTTCTTGGCATCGATATCAACAATATCCCTTTTGCTTTGGATACTCTTCCACTTCCAGTAATAATAAAAGTTAGCTGAAGTCGCCAGTGGAGTCTGGAGATGATTCAGAATCACGAAGTAAACATCATTGGTATAAAAATAGCATATGATCATAACTGAATTTCCCACCCGAATAATTATTCGCCGAAAAAAAAATATCAGAGTATGGTAGCTTTGAAAGGAGGAGGGGGGCAACCACTGATCGTGAGCCTGACCATGGTCAGTATAATGAGGGGGGGGGGGTGTGGCACGAGGTGTCAGGTGCATGGATGGATAGGTGGTTCGGTGGGACAGGCACTGATCTGTGGGGTCATTAAATTTTGATCGAATTATCCAAATACACATAAATTATAAATATTTTTCTTGCGCTTTATAGTATGACCAAAAAAAAAAAAGAGAGAATAAATCTGATCTCCAAGTGCTTGCAAATATATAAAGGGGATATTATTGAAAAAATAACATGTTCCAGCTTAAAGAGGACGATATATTAGTATAGTAAGGTCGCGAATTTGAACGATTTTCTTATTCCCCTGTACCGTTTGCCTGTATCTGACATTTTTGCTTCATGAACCCGGGGGGGGGGGCACTTCTATTCACGAGTGGATACTATGCGCGACCATGGGGTCTCGAAAAGAGTCCTATAAACACGTAATTTCCATATTCTGAAAATTCACCCCTTAACAAGTCTTGGCGTGTGAAACCCTACGTACCCTTAACAAGTATTGGGAACAAAACGATAATCTTGGCAAATATTCCCTGAAATGAACCCCTAAACAAGTACAGGAATGTTTTTACGGGTCCTTCGGTCGTCTGCTTTACCTTATTTGGTTTAGTACGACCCCACCTTCTACACCTCGCGCAAATTGGACTCTATACACGAAGTGTTGGGGCAAAAAGGACATCCTTTACAAACATTTTAATTTTGCTTTATCATCCCCGCAAATGTAACCCTAAACACGTAATTTTCCTTGCGAAATAGATATCCCTTTTTCATTATTTTTGTGTTTTTGACACCCTTATCACATTACGTACGTAACGTGCCCTATCGTGAAAAAGACATCGCTTTTTACATGTTTTTTGGTCGCGCATGGTATCCGCTCGTCAATGTAAGTGCACCCACCCCCCCGGGTTCATGAAGGACCCCTTGCAAGCTTAACTAAAACTGATTCCTATTTAGGCGTATTGCTGCATTTTCCAATTTGTTTCGTACGTTTTTGTAAAATGTTTCTCCTTTTTAATAAGTGTTACTAGGTAGGCCTCCCGATTAATTTCCGTTTAATTGTGAGAACATGATACTGTGATTTCCATGTATTCTGTTTTCTTGTGATTTTAACCTGTTGAAAGTCGGTTCTTCCAAATTCTTCCGACTTTATCCCATGATGACCACACCCACTGAAACTTGTTGCAGGTCCGACACGATAGAGCCCCCGGCCCTATATCCACTCTCACAGGGGGCCCAGGGCCGGGAGATAAGTTGGTTTGATCATTGAAAGCAATAAAAAATAAAGAAAAATGAACTATTGGAAAAGGTAAAAAAAAACAATGAATAAAAAACTAAAGAAAATTAGTTTTTAATATTTTGTGACGTCAGAGACTATCGAGTAGTCTCTCGACGTGAGATTGAAAAATATAATAAGCATTCCTCGGTGGTGATCATCAGAAACATCTATTTCTATTCCTTTCTATAATAAAATATTGATATGTACCATAAAAATGGAATGTATTACATGAATTCACGATTTGTAATTAGGGGGGTTGTCATAATGACGTCACAAATTAAACATTTTGAAAAATCGTATCTTTTTTATTCTTAGATGGATTTTCTTCGAACTTTCACCAACATTTTGCCCTGTTTTCTTGAACCAATTAATCAACCTGTTATCGGTTAAATTTCCCTTTTAATAAATTTGTTTATTGTCTTTAGTAAAGACTTTTTAAATAGAGGAACTCATCTGTAATATGGCAACACTGATAAACCGCATGATCTTCATTAGCTTCACTATCACAACATATTGTCGCGGGGGAGGGGGTGAAAAGAAAATCATCCACATTCTTCTCAAATCGGCTCTATTGTGGGAATTCGTGACCAGTGAAGGTATATTCGTAATTTTTTATTCAGTCCCTTTTTTCAGTTATTTCTCATCCCCTCCCCTTCTCATTTTCCTTTCCGGAATTTAGCTTTTGTGTTTACCTTTTGTCCGTATTTAGATTTTTTCATTTTCAACATCTTGTTTTTCCTCTTATTCTTTCTTTTATTTCCACCGCAATTGGAAGGGGGAGAGGGCTTCGAGCTTTTCCCCATAAACTTCCTAAGATGGTTTCTTTGATAAATGAACATCTAATCTGAGTTACACTGCAGTAAGTTTGATTACAGAAAAAAATATTACTTTGACATTTGAATTTGCAGAATTTATTTATTTTAATAGGCATAAAAATATACATGGCATGCAAGTATTACAATAGCAAAAAATGATAATAACACATAAAAACATGATATGTTATTGCAACATAAACAACAACACAAACAAATGAGAAAGCGTGTGATTGCATATAGGCAGAAAGGAACCTCACATATGAAAGGCTGACAATCCAGGAAAGTATTATGAAGATGGTATAACATTAGACAACAAAACCGTTCCTTTCATCCCCTAAAAATCCGATTGCAGCAATCAGATAATTAGTCAATTTCTTAAAAATAACCTAATAACATCTAACACCACTGTTTTAAATTTTAACCAACGCTGTTTAAGACGTTACTCTTACAAATATTTCTTTTTAATTCTAAACAAGTTGTTTTCAAAAGTTGAAGCAATATTTGATAGAGTGACACGGGCTTGAACATAGTTGGCTATAAAATTTACAAGGTGATCCAAATAATAGTGACATTCACTCACGGCTGTAATTCTCTATAACTCAGTGGCGTATTTGGCCCCGCCCCCCCAAAAAAAAAAATGATGAGCTTACTAAATATGGCGTGTTGCATAAAAAAAACAATTGCGGGGAGTGAAGCGAGCGAGCAATATTTTAAACATTTTTATACAAAAATCAAATTTTGAAATACATTTTGAGATGATATCAAGGAAATAATATCATATTTCACCCGTCTCTTTCCTTTTCTTTCCCTTCCCTTTTTGTTAGTGGTCTTGAAAGATTTTTTTTTTTTTTTTTTGGGGGGGGGGGAGGAGCAACAGCCCCCATCTGAACACCACTGTTCTAAATTCTAATCACTCATTCACACGTCTTTCTAGTTTTCCTGGGGGGGGGTTAATATATAACGTGCATGGATTAAAAAAAAACTTAAAAAAGAACACTGTCTTAATTCTGTTGGTGATTAATGCTTGGGTTTTGTCTCAGGGGCAGCGGAACGGTTTTCAAAATGAGGGGGGGGGGGCTGAGCCAAAAGTGGAGGGACTGAAATTGCAAAAAATCACAATCATATGGCAATTTTTACGTTTTTGTTCACGGTTTTGGAAAAAAAAGTAAAGGGGCTGACCCCCCCCCCCCCCCCCCGCTTCCGCGGTTCCTGTTTCTCATTTATTTTCCTGTTAATAATTATTTCACACAACAAATTATGGCATAATGTTCTCGAATCATTTTTATAGTACTCAGTTTATTATTCTGGGCCACAGCCCACTATTTAGAGGCTGCATGCACTCGGCTGCTCTCCGAGATTTTAGCAGTAGCTATCTCCATTACCGAGCTGCCATATCTGTTGCAAAATTATGTCATAATTATGTACATGTAAGATCATGTTATAATACTAAGTTCTCTTGTTTACGCATCAAGGTTCTCAAGATGTACGACACTAAACGGCATATTGTGAAATGGAATAATAATGATAAATAAAATGAGTTAAACAGGCGTAAAAGAGATAAGTCGTATCGTATTGATGTATGAGAAAGGTTCATTCTTATCAACCACTTTATGATCAGAACCCCAATACTCCTCTGCCAACACCTCGATATCACATCGTTCTCCTGCATGGGGGGGGGGGTAGGAGTGGAGGAAGAGAGGAAGGGGTTGGATGCATGCATGGGAGGAGTGAGAGGGGGGAGAGGGGGAAAGAGGGGGAGAGAATGAGGGAGGGTGGATGGGAGGAGTGAGATCGAGAGAGGGGAAGTGATAAATTGAAATTCATAAAATACTTTTAAAATAATTATCAAAATTGATCTGAAATGAAATTTGACCAAAGATCCGAAATTATACTCAAGGAAATGTAAATACCTGAAGAATAATTTATGGAAAATGTTTACTTATACAACATAAACTATAATGTAATGATATATTTTAAGAGTCGAGAATATTGTCAAAATATTATGTCAGTAGACAATTGTTCATTCGCTTCAATTGGATGAATTTGATATAATGTGGAATAAGAGTTTAACAAGCTTGTAGTTTCCATAGTCATGTCGATTTATATTTCAAAGATGTCATAATATAATGTATAAAAGACCACCCCTGCCTCATAAGGAAGACAAAAAACAAACCATAAATCCTTTCGAAGTCCGCTGCGTTGACGGAATGAGGAGTGTGTTCTGCACTTGGTATTGTATCACGACCTCGATCGTCTTCACCTCTTGCTTCAAGAGGCGACGTCGTTTGATCTATTCCGCCATCGATGACCTCGAAGGTTTCAGCGAGTATTTTCCCCCCAGGTTTTAGGACTGACATGATTAATTCGCCATACCTTAATTGCAATAAAGAATATACCTATATAGGTTAAAGATAAAGGAAGATCATAGTTCATATAAAGTTAAGATCAAAATTTTATACATGGTTGAAAAATTCTTACTCAAATTTTGTATTTCTATGCCCGCTTAGCATTCAAGGTATATGCATAGGCCCAATATGTATCCGGGCCTATATTGCTTTAAACTGATAGGTAGCCAGTGATAATGAAATCATACCTTGGTCTTTCTTGGTGATCAATGTCTTGGAGAGACCCTCTGTCCCATACTGCGTCTACCGGTCCTCCAATTAGCTCTCTTAATCAAAAAGAAAGAAAAATTCTAATTCTCAATACAAGATAGAGCCTTGTGAAGGCATTGATTGTAATAATTTCTTTCATTTCGAAGAAAAGCAGTGTACAAACGAAAAACAAGAGGGAAAGAAAAACAATCAAAACCAGATCATAGAGAAGGGGGAGGGGGGGGGGGGGCGGAAGAGAGAGGTCATATATAATTATATATTAATCATAGGAGGGGGTGTTTCAACTTACTTTGTAACGTCAAATATGTTGCACTTGAATATGTTGATCCGTTTATCATCATTCTATATTAAGAAATCAAAATCAATCCACTGGTTTGATTATCACAAGGAAATTCAAACTAGTGCAAAATCATAAGAATATTGACCATTTAATATATACCTATATTTTCAAACGTTTTGTAAAGTCAAAAATTAATTAATTCAATCAAGGTATTGACACCTATTTTGATTGGATTAAAAACGAAAACCGATTCAATTTTCACAATGCGGCATCTATCAGAAGCTAAAAATCAACCATATCGTTACTGAACAACTTTTTATTTTCAAGGGGGTGAATTATTATTTACTAATGAACGAGCAATAAAAACCTATAAACATTTATGCAAGTGAGTATCGAAACACCTGGATTCCGTTCACAAGATATACCGTCGATACCTTGCCACTATGGCCACTGACTCCACTAAATTGAGGGTTTCCGTTAATGTAATTTCTGGCAAAGTTCATCACTTGTAAGAATTCTAGATTTCTATTTCAATTAAAAGTATATACGCTAATGTACCATGACTACGGCATTTAACCTATAAACGAACATTATGACGTAGGAATGAAGTTTTAAAAGGTGAATGACAACTGAAAAACATTTGAGGAAGTCACAAGATTGCGATTTTAAGAATTATTTTGTTAACTTGTAATTGAATGTTTTATTGTTACAGTCACACCAACGAAACCGACTTTAAAGCTATCGATTTCATACCGTTTGAACTGACGTAATAGCTTTGATCGATTTGGAATCGGTTTCACTGGTGTGACTATATAGCGTACAGGTTTACCTGATACAAGCACGCATAAGGAAGCTGAGGTATGGCGGATTTGGTGTACTTCATGTCGTATGTATCAAAGAACTTCTCAATCGCTTTCCCAACTAATTCAACACCTATCACATCGTCGCCGTGATCATAGAGCCTGGTAAAACGACAACAACAAAATGATAAGGAGGGAGTGGAGGAGGATAGTGATAACAGTAATGATGATGATGATAGTGGTGGTCGTGATGATGTACATTGTGAGGATGAGGAGAAGGACGATGATCATCATCATCACCATCATCATGACCATGACGACTACAACGATGATGATGGCGGCAATGGATATGGTAATGATTGTGATGATGTTGTTTCATCATGACTTTATTCAAGTTCAAAGACACTAATAAAATATATACATAAAGAGACTAGGTCCATCGTTTCGATTCCAAACAGATGGCAGGTCAGAAACATAGATTACAAAACAAGTAATACGTATAAAAAATAGTTAGTTATGTAGTTATGATGTTGATGATGAGGAGGAGGAGGATGATGATAGTTATGATCTTGATGTTGTTGATGATGATGATGATGATGATGATAATGATGGTAATGATGTTGATGATGATGATGATGGTGATGATGACTGTGATGATTGGCTACCCATCCGTTTCATTTAAGTTATTTACTTAACCAAAGTCGCCTTTTTTCACCTCAGCTTCCCTTTGTTCATTCGTTTATGTTCATGTATGATTGACATTTGACATTTTTACAATATTTTACTCTAATAGCACTGTGTGAAACGGAAATGAATAAATCCCAAACCTTAAATAAGAAATAATAACAATAGTAATATAATAACAATGAAATTAAAATGATCTTCTAGGGCTTCTAGCGTGGCTTGATATTACATGGTTACCATAATTACCAAATATTATACTAAGATCAGTCACTAAACGAATCATATTTTTAAACAATTTTGACAAAAATATTGCTTTCGTGTAATAGTGATGATTATCAATGAAGGGGCGGGGGTGGGGTATCGTAAGTTGTTTACATAAAAAAAAATCGCATCTTATTTCATATTCTCCAAACCACAGCAATAGTGTTTACAGTGTGTAACACAATGAACACAATGGGAAATCGTATTCACATTTTTAAATTTGAACATTTCAACAGTGTGAATCTCATATTTACATAGTTTGAACATAACACGATGTGAACAGTCACACTGTCGAGGTGTACAGTGTGCAGTGGCGTAACTACGGGGGGGGCATGGGGGGCACGTGCCCCCCCCCCAATCGGCTGGCCAAAAAAAAACGGGGAAAAGGAGAAAAAGAGGGAAAAAGGAAGAGAAACGTAGTGGGGGAAAGAAGAAATTGTTGTTTATCATAGTGTTATATTATATTATGTTATATAACATAAGAAGCATTTTTTCACAACTTTATGAAACATTATTTGCTTAATTGTGTCTTCATTGTTCCTGGTGCTCGCATAGACTTTTTAACGAGATATATAGACTTGCTGTACTAAAGCCTCCCGTTTTCAAATCAATATACAACAAAATAATATATTTCCTCGCAATTAGAGTTATTATTCTTTTAAGTAGTGATATATTCTTCTTTTTCATGACTACTGAAAGTTATTGCCCTATTTTAAGGTCTTAATATAAAACATTTCCTGTCCGTGCTAACGTTCGCATTAGTGGATTGGTGAGATTTCTGCTCTTCATGAACTCCTAACATCAGTCCTTAAAATGTCAATTTTTTTTATCTGAATATCAAAAAAATTTAGCTCGCACTTCGCGCTCGCATCATTTGGTTAGTGAAATACGTGGGGTCTTACTGAATTCCTACAAACAAGCCTTGGAATGCCCCTCTTCATGTCTGGATTTCCTAGATTTTCAGCTCGCGCTTCGCGCTCGCAGTATTTCATTAGTGAGATGCGTATAATAATCATGATTACATGACTACAAAAGGTGCTTCATGACTGTGTTTAGATGTAATTCTAACAAAATCAGCAAAGGATGGCAATAGCATTAGATGACTATGGTGAGATATTTATACTCTTAATGGATTCTACAATGTAATCCTTAAAATTTCCTTGTTTAGGGTCAGAATATACAAAAATTTTAGCTCGTGCTTTGCGCTCGCATTATTTGTTTAGCGAGACAGTTAAGTATCATTTTTACAAACAATTCGCTTATAATGTCAATTTTTAGCCCTCAATATCAAAAATTTTTAGCTCGCGCTTCGCGCTCGCATTATTTAATCAGTGAGATACATATCCGTTTGATGGCACTGCATGTCCTTAAAATATCTCTATTAAGTCAGTATACCTGACAACTGAGCGCGCTTCGCGCGCTCCCTAAGTGACCCGAAATTTTGCTGGTGCCCCCCATGCCGTGACCCACGGTACGCCACTGACAGTGTGAATTTAAATATCTTCATACTGATGAATTTGAGCATTTCAACAGTCTGAATAATATTTTCCCATAATAGTCAACTATGTGTGACACTGTTGTTGATATATTTGATAGTGACATTTACGCATCATAATCGCTAGAGGGTATTCATTTGTCTCGCAATCTACTATGGTCAACAAGGAAATTCGTGATCACTCTCGCAAAAAGTGTTCACTAGCTTACAAGTTCACGAGCTTTCGAGTGCCGCTGCAACTCTTTATCAAGTGACAGAGATTTATCCGATATCGTACTCTATTTATATTGCCGACCCACGGCGTATTTGCATATACCCCCGGCTTATTTGCATAACTCCTGACCAATCACACAACGGATCAGTGCCCACCTATTGTTCTCGCGTTTGTGCGTACGGTCTTGGAGATTAGTATCGGATAAATCTCTGTCACTTGATAAAGAGTTGCAGCGGCACTCGAAAGCTCGTGAACTTGTAAGCTAGTGAACACTTTTTGCGAGAGTGATCACGAATTTCCTAGAAAGCCTGTGAACACTTTTTGCGAGAGTGATCACGAATTTCCTTGTTGACCATAGTAGATTGCGAGACAAATGAATACCCTCTAGCGATTATTTCAATCCGCAATAATGAACCTATTTAGTATTAAGATAATCATAATTCGAACAATCGTTTAAGAACAATAGTTTATGATGTATTTACATATAATTGCAGGCAGGATTTACAAATAATTTTTATTCAAAAAGCATCTTACCATTTCATTGCCGGTGATTTCTCGCAGAGTGGGACAAACCATTTCTTACCAGTCTTCCCGTCAGTTACTCTATTTATACATCGCTCCAACCATCTAAATTTACAATAAGAACCATAAATCATAATCTGTATTTATATTCGCTCTAAATGAAATATAAATCTAACCATATTGGAGTGATAATACGGAACAATCCCGTTGGAGTTAACTGTACATCCTTATAGACAGTGGCGTACCTTGAGTCACGGTTTGGGGGGAGGGGCACCAGCAAATATTTTGAGTCACTGAGTGGGCGCGCGAAGCGCACTCATTTGCCAGGTTTACTGACCTGATAGAGACATTTAAGGACTAGCTGTGCCATTAGACGGATATGCATCTCACTGATCAAATAATGCAAGCGCGAAGCGCGAGCTGACTTTTGTTGCATTTTGTATGTAGGGCCTATTGACCACAAACAGGCACATTCTATTTTTTTTGTAATTCATGAAGAGTATATATCTCATCATAGTCATTTAATGCGAGCGCCAAGCGCCTGCTGATTTTGTTACACGTACACCTAAATGCATGAAACACTTATTGTAGTCATTGTAATCATGAGCTGATACGTTTCTCACTAATCAAATGTTGCGAGCGCGAAGCGCAAGTTAAAATTTAAAAGGGAAACTGACATGAAACAAAGGGGAATGAAAAGTGGAAAGGAAAAGCAAATTGTACGTGAATTATCATTAATATTAAGACAATGATTAAACGTCGTGTTAATCACAGAAAAAACGTGAAACATTTCTTTTGATAAAGAAATTATGCACAGTTTTGATCTTAGCGTGGATCTTCTTTGTTTAGGCCTTCAACCAGAGTAATTTTTATGTTTTAAAAAACAACAAAACAAAAAACCCCCATAAATCTCGTACTCACGGACTAGCATGTATCTCGAACTCAGAATTGTTATCACCATCATACCACTTCGCCCAGTCAGCCTCAATTGCCATCAACTGTTCCGGTTTCTCCCCTATACGAGGTTTACCCTTGCAGAAATCCATGGATCTAGCTACGAAATCTAGTAAAAGTGTTAAAAAATTATGACAATTTGAATAAAACGGAGAGGATAAAAATCACTCCTTAAACATGTTAACCGTGTCAAGGAGCGGAAGCCCATTGTAAAAAAAGAGGGGTACTAACGGTAGCCAGTTTAATTTTAAACATTTTTTTTTGGGGGGGAGTTAAATGGGTCTACTCCAGGGATTCGGTGACGTTTTGAACTCATGTGTGTCATTGTGACGGTATGGGGGGGGGGTACGTCTGACCCTGTATAAAACCATAATCAGATGGTACTATTTTTGTACGTTTTGGGGACACTTTTGAAAGTGCCGGGGTGCCGAAATTTTATTGGGTGCCGGGGTGACACCAAATCGGTTCAGAAGCCCTTCATTTCGCACAGTACTCTTTAAAAATGTGTTTTTAAATAGTGGAAAACGCTGTCACTCGGATCTTCCCCATCCCCTTTCACCTTTTGGATTCTAATAAAATATATAGGCATACCTCTCTTTTTTATATCCCCCCTTTCTCCATTTTGGCTAATTCCTCATTTTTTTATAATCCTATACCCTTATATATATCGTATTTCAGTTCACTGTCGATCCCGTCCATAGCGCCCCTAGCTAGCTGCGTGGCCCTACTGGGAAACAGGGGTGCTGCAGATGTTTTCCAGGCCCCCCGCCCTAGGTTCGTGTATAAAAGTAGAAATTTGACCAAATCAACCTTCTATTTGATCCGAGATTTCCTTCCCCCTCAAAAGCTAAATTATCACTTTGAAAAAAAAAACAGTATTCCCTAGCTCATCCAGCCATAGGCGGCCGAAACAGGGGGATGGGGGACCTGTCCCCCCCTAAATTTGAGGTGGGGGACGGCCCTTCTATTTTGTTTTTGGATAACAGTTTTTTTTGCTTGTCAAATCTATTTCTTGCATCCCCCTCAAATGTTTGTGGTCCCCCCTAAAACTTAGGTTGATGACCCTTTTTTTCGCTTGTCAATTTTTTTACCTGTGTACACCCCCAAATTTGAGGTGGATCCCCCTAAATATTTTGGCTTCCGCCGCCAATGCATCCAGCCCCCTGTCGACAAAAGAACTGTCATAAAGGTATATAAAATAAGCTCAATAAATGGTCAAAAAATGCACGTTTACGAGAAGAGAGACGGCAGAGCTAGTATGCAAATAATCGATAATTAATTTCTGTCTAAATAAACTAAATGATATCTAACTCCTTCCACATTGAATTACAAATAAATTCATGAAGTAAATATAAAAGAATATAACATACCTCCGGTTTTAAGATAACTACTATAGGTATATCATGTGTACTAGCTAGTATAGACCTGTTTTTTGGTATCCATTCATACTGGCACATGCTCTGATGATTTGCAGTAATATAGTTCGAGAATGCTCAGATATTGTGCACAGGTCATGCAGGGTAAATATAGTTGAATATGAGTTTCGCTCGTGTATACACAATACAAGTTCACGTACACTTTGGAATTCGAAACTTTGTGAATAGCTATGGGCGGCCATAAGTGCCAAAATTACCGATTTGAGAAATATATATGTACCGTTGAAAATAAACTTAAATGCAGAAATATATCTAAAAATAAAGAAAATTTTGAAATAATTAAGATAACAAAAAAATAGAAATTCACAGAATCAAACATTAGTGCAGAAATAAGGACAAACACAAAAACAAGACAATCGCAAAGAATAATAAATGATAAAAAAATACGTAGATAACCATATAATTGAATACAATCACAGAAATATAGGTTCATATAGAAATAGAGAAAGTTTGAGAAATGTGAAGACATCCACAGAACTAAATACAACTTCAGAAATATAGACAACCGCAGAAACAAAGGCAGCTTGAGGAAAAAAGACCCACAGAAATAAAGACATTTTTAGAAATATAGACAGCCAGAGAATTGTAGACAACCTAATAAATATAGACAATCTCAGAATTTAAGAAAACTTCAGAAACATAAACAACAGAAATATAGACAACCTCAGAACACAAAAACTTCGGAAACATAAACAACAACAGAAATAGAGGCAACCTCAGAAATACAGACAACCGCAAAATTAAACAAAACGACTGAATTATAGTCCATCGCAAATAGCGCTAGCTCGTCGAAAATAGAGACCGCAGAAATTCTGGAGAGCACAGAAATATTGTAGAGCTGAGAAATAAAAGTACAGCACGTGAAACATACTGGAAATGAGAGGGCAATAGAGGGCGTACTACCACCACGCACGTGTATGATGCATGCATGCGACGAGCACCGGCGTGAAGTTGGTTGGATATTGGATATTCGATATTCAAACTGTGAAGTTGGTTGGATATTCAGGTTCGATATTCAAACGCGTGTGAAGTTGGACAGATATTCAGCATTCGATATTCAAAAATTAGGGGTTTTGAAAGCTAGCTAGGGGGTTTAAAAGGTGGAGCACGTCTCGGGCAACCATAAAATAGCTGGCTTGCCCTAATACGAGGATTTTTTAGGGGACAAAAGTCAGTGAATAAAAGGGTTGGAAATTTATAATTTAATTTTTTTTCAAGGGGCCCCCAGGGATATCCCGACGGCCTAGCCAGGGTAACCACCTATCCTAACTTGTAGAACTCGACTCGGGCAACAAGATAAACACCTGCTTGACCCGGCGCATGCACATTTAGGGGGCTCAAATTAACAAAATTAAAGGGAATAAAGGGCTATTTAGACCATTTTTTTTAATTAAAAAAAGTATTTTTTTCAAGGGCCCCCAGGGATATCCCGACGGCCTAGCCAGGGTAACCACCTATCCTAACTTGTAGAACTCGATTCGGGCAACAAGATAAACACCTGCTTGACCCGGCGCATGCACATTTAGGGGACTCAAATTAACAAAATTAAAGGGAATAAAGGGCTATTTAGACCATTTTTTTTAATTAAAAAAAGTATTTTTTTCAAGGGCCCCCAGGGATATCCCGACGGCCTAGCCAGGGTAACCACCTATCCGAACTTGTAGAACTTGATTCGGGCAACAAGATAGACACCTGCTTGACCCGGCGCATGCACATTTAGGGGCAACTCGGTAAAGCATCTCATCAGCAGATTTTATTCATTAATGACACTCAGTCCTAATTCCTCCGCCACTAACATAGTTTCGAAAGCCGAGTGATACTTGTATTTTGTTTTATATGCACAAAGTTTGTATAGTTGTTACCCATATTTTTTTTCTCGAATCAGTCTAATCATTATACATACTTATTTTTTTGTTATCAGATTACAAAGTAAGAAAAATGAGAATGGGTTGGGTCGAATGAATATCTTTAGCCTTTTGTTGTAGATCGGCATCTCTGCATGCTCTCGCAGAAAATAGGCATACCGAGAAAATATGGGGCCGTATGTCGATACAAAACGTATTGTTGAAATATAAAATATGAGTTTAACGTTCCTCTAATCTTCAAATGATTCTCAGGAGACATTTTCTATTGCATGTGTAGCCATCAATTCAATTAATCAACAAGGACGGAGTTATACCCCTAAAAATAATTGTCTCTTTTATACGATATCGCGTGACTAATTATTGATTGATTGATCGGCTAAATTCCCAATGCGACCATCACATAATTAGAATTTATATTTAAAATCTTTTTAAAATGCCAAGATTTTCTAGCTCGCTTCGCTCGCTAGTGACTTATACAAATTTTCCACTTTTGCTAGGTTTTGCTGCTTTAATATATTTCGTTTATTATCCGCACTGAACTGCTTTGAACTTAAAGGGATGGTCCGGGTTGAAAATATTTATATTTTGATACATAGAGTGGTATTCACTGAGCAAAATGCCAAAAATTTCATTAAAATCGGATAACAAATACTAAAGTAAGAGACAATTATTTTTAGGGGTATAACTCCGTCCTTGTTGATTAATTGAATTGATGGCTACACATGCAATAGAAAATGTCTCCTGAGAATCATTTGAAGATTAGAGGAACGTTAAACTCATATTTTATATTTCAACAATACGTTTTGTATCGACATACGGCCCCATATTTTCTCGGTATGCCTATTTTCTGCGAGAGCATGCAGAGATGCCGATCTACAACAAAAGGCTAAAGATATTCATTCGACCCAACCCATTCTCATTTTTCTTACTTTGTAATCTGATAACAAAAAAATAAGTATGTATAATGATTAGACTGATTCGAGAAAAAAAATATGGGTAACAACTATACAAACTTTGTGCATATAAAACAAAATACAAGTATCACTCGGCTTTCGAAACTATGTTAGTGGCGGAGGAATTAGGACTGAGTGTCATTAATGAATAAAATCTGCTGATGAGATGCTTTACCGAGTTGCCCCTAAATGTGCATGCGCCGGGTCAAGCAGGTGTTTATCTTGTTGCCCGAATCAAGTTCTACAAGTTCGGATAGGTGGTTACCCTGGCTAGGCCGTCGGGATATCCCTGGGGGCCCCTTGAAAAAAATACTTTTTTAAATTAAAAAATGGTCTAAATAGCCCTTTATTCCCTTTAATTTTGTTAATTCGAGCCCCCTTAATGTGCATGCGCCGGGTCAAGCAGGTGTCTATCTTGTTGCCCGAATCAAGTTCTACAAGTTAGGATAGGTGGTTACCCTGGCTAGGCCGTCGGGATATCCCTGGGGGCCCCTTGAAAAAAATACTTTTTTTTAATTAAAAAATGGTCTAAATAGCCCTTTATTCCCTTTAATTTTGTTAATTTGAGTCCCCTAAATGTGCATGCGCCGGGTCAAGCAGGTGTTTATCTTGTTGCCCGAGTCGAGTTCTACAAGTTAGGATAGGTGGTTACCCTGGCTAGGCCGTCGGGATATCCCTGGGGGCCCTTGAAAAAAATACTTTTTTTAATTAAAAAAAATGGTCTAAATAGCCCTTTATTCCCTTTAATTTTGTTAATTTGAGCCCCCTAAATGTGCATGCGCCGGGTCAAGCAGGTGTTTATCTTGTTGCCCGAGTCAAGTTCTACAAGTTAGGATAGGTGGTTACCCTGGCTAGGCCGTCGGGATATCCCTGGGGGCCCCTTGAAAAAAAAATTAAATTATAAATTTCCAACCCTTTTATTCACTGACTTTTGTCCCCTAAAAAATCCTCGTATTAGGGCAAGCCAGCTATTTTATGGTTGCCCGAGACGTGCTCCACCTTTTAAACCCCCTAGCTAGCTTTCAAAACCCCTAATTTTTGAATATCGAATGCTGAATATCTGTCCAACTTCACACGCGTTTGAATATCGAACCTGAATATCCAACCAACTTCACAGTTTGAATATCGAATATCCAATATCCAACCAACTTCACGCCGGTGCTCGTCGCATGCATGCATCATACACGTGCGTGGTGGTAGTACGCCCTCTATTGCCCTCTCATTTCCAGTATGTTTCACGTGCTGTACTTTTATTTCTCAGCTCTACAATATTTCTGTGCTCTCCAGAATTTCTGCGGTCTCTATTTTCGACGAGCTAGCGCTATTTGCGATGGACTATAATTCAGTCGTTTTGTTTAATTTTGCGGTTGTCTGTATTTCTGAGGTTGCCTCTATTTCTGTTGTTGTTTATGTTTCCGAAGTTTTTGTGTTCTGAGGTTGTCTATATTTCTGTTGTTTATGTTTCTGAAGTTTTCTTAAATTCTGAGATTGTCTATATTTATTAGGTTGTCTACAATTCTCTGGCTGTCTATATTTCTAAAAATGTCTTTATTTCTGTGGGTCTTTTTTCCTCAAGCTGTCTTTGTTTCTGCGGTTGTCTATATTTCTGAAGTTGTATTTAGTTCTGTGGATGTCTTCACATTTCTCAAACTTTCTCTATTTCTATATGAACCTATATTTCTGTGATTGTATTCAATTATATGGTTATCTACGTATTTTTTTATCATTTATTATTCTTTGCGATTGTCTTGTTTTTGTGTTTGTCCTTATTTCTGCACTAATGTTTGATTCTGTGAATTTCTATTTTTTTGTTATCTTAATTATTTCAAAATTTTCTTTATTTTTAGATATATTTCTGCATTTTAGTTTATTTTCAACGGTACATATATATTTCTCAAATCGGTAATTTTGGCACTTATGGCCACTCGATCCGGCACTATACAGTTTTGTGCAGTCATTGAGAATGAAATATCTGAGTCAAATGACAAAGTCCCATTCGGATCGACTGGACGTGGGTGGGGGGGGGGGGGGGGGGTTGTTATTACTCTCGGGTCAAGTTCGGTTAAAAGTAGAAATACTGGCTGATCTGCATGGCCTTCGAAATATGAACATTTTCTGTATATTCCGCCGACCTTCCGTTTCCCTTCCCTTATTTAATCAGTATAGTTTTCTTCTGATCTTGTTATTTTTTTTCCAATTATATAGGCTTCTTTTTTTACTTTCTCAAAAAGTAAAGTGAATTATGAAAAAACATGTTGAAAAAAAAGAAAAGCAAAAACATAACTCGGTGACCATTAATAGTCAGATATAGGGCTTTATCGCAGCAAAAACTTTTTTTTGTTCTACTAAATAAATTGGCAACATTATATTGTCCACACAAAAATTTGTTATATTTTTATTATCCAACTCTGGGTAGTTTTTAACCAATACTGTGTAGTTTTCACCAAAGCACACATTATTGGCTTAAATTAAACTACCCAGAATTGGACAGTTTTAACCAGTTGTTGTGCGGACAGTATAAATTTTGTTGTCTAACATTTTTTCGAGTGTAATATTGCAATAGAGAGAGAGATTTATGTAAAAAGCATTATAATGCTGATCAAAAAGTTCAATTTGTAAGCTGTTTCAAAAGACAAGTATAATTTAGTAAGATAGCGAACAATCAAAATTGAAGTGAGAGAAAGGGAGGATAGGGAGAAAAAAATAGAGAGAGGGAGAGAGAGAGGGAGAGGGGGAGAGAAAGAGAGAGAAGGGGGGGGGGGAAGAGCAAATAGAGAGTAGAAAATAGACAACCTTTGATTCCCCTTCATAAGCCCTATTTTAGTTTGTTTCTATAAGCCTTACAGTTACAAACAAATTACATAAAAGTAACAAATGTTCTCATAATGGTTATATGTCATGTCATACCGAGGTTTTACCTGACTGATAAGAAAGCACGAATGCCTGTGAGCAAGCAACCAGGGGACCGACGGCTTAAGGTCCTCTCCGAGGGACCTGGTAATGAGGATAAATGCCTTACCAAAGGGCACTAGCGCACTTGGGAATCGAACCCGGGTCACTGGAATCCGAAACCCCCGCTCTGCCGACTGAGCTAGGGCCTGACATGACGTTTGGGTATTTATTTTTACATGTTCATTCAGTTACTTTTTAGGTTTTCGCATCCTTTGAATCAAACCAAAACATTAATCATTCCACAAATTATAATTTGTGGAATATGATTCATGTTTTGGTTAAAGATAATTTCCAACTTCTTTGGCGTACTGATTTTTTTTCGATTGGACGTTTCGGCTATACGGTACACGTTGAATGTACCGTGAAATTTATAAATACGGTAACTTCATCTTTGTTTTTGTTTACAGGTGCTTGCACGATCACGAAAAAGGGGCTGAATTTCGCTGAAAACCCCTCTTGAAGTTAAACAACATTGGGTTTCATGAACTGCTTTGCCACAAAATCACATTCAATATACACATGATATTTCGGAAGGACAGAAAGTCAGTCATCTACCAGAAATGGGAAAATTTATCAGCTCAGCCTCGACCTCAGCGACAATCGTGTGACGGTCCCACTCGTTTAGTTTTGTGTTGGTGATTTCATTTCAGCAGCGATTGACCGAGTCCGACTCCCAGGCCGAGCCGGCGACAGGATCAGAGAAAGCCTGCCAATTTCTCCTGTGCAGTCCAACTCTAACCTAACCGGTATATATGATATAGACATTATAATAGGAAGAGGGGTGCGTCAAAAAATGCATTTTAATCTTAAAGCGAATAAAGGGGAAGTTCACACTGAGTCTGACTCTGTCTGAGGTGAAATGAAGTGAAGAAAATTAAAATTTAAATTAATTTGACTAGAGTCGAGTAAACTAAGTGCCCAAATATCGGACACTTAAGCATAATTTGACCTAGACAGCTGGCAGCCGTCTGTTTCGAGGAGTTTTTTAACATTTTTTATTTTCTCCTCGTCGACAGACGGCTCGCTAGCGTGTCCCCGCCATTAGGGGAGGTACAACGCAAAATCCCCCCGGCGGGGCTCATCGATTTTTTACTTAATGAAAAAACTATATATAAAAAGAAGCTTACCAAAATGCAGCTTGTTATTTCCTCTAGGCATTAATTGGCATCAAAGTGGTAAAAAATCAATTCGAAAGGAACAAAAACAGTGACTTTCCTCGGCTGTCGTGTAGCTCCCAATTCACTCGTTCCTCCGAAGTCGATAATGTACACAAACATATGAGGTGGGATGAACTTCCGGGTCAACTGCTTATCGAAACCGTTGGCCAATCAGATCATCTCTTTTACGTCAGTCTTATAAATATTAATATTCTTTTCCTTTTCAACGTTTGCTCGCGCTTGCCGGCCAGGCAAGCTAATAAAACTTCAACATCCGGGCACTGTATATGTGTGACGTAAAGGTCATGGGGCGGAGTCTAACTTTCGCCGGCCACTTTTCATGAATAATTCATTATCAAGATGGCTGCCCACTCTCCGAGTCGCAAGTGTCAACTTTTAGACTAGAGTCGAGACAATCCTCTGAATGCCAGTTTCAAAGCGGGAATTTAGGGTAAGAAACTGTCGTTACTTAAACATTATCACCTAAAGGTGCATATGAATGCACTGTTTGTGTAAAATATCACGGTATTGAGGAGAAAAACAAGAAATTAGCCGTGGCCATTGAGCCCCCGTACAGACGACGGTTAAACTTCGGTCTATGTATTTGGTGAGTGAAGCCAACGAAGTTCAGCTGAACAACCAACATAACAGAGACTGAAGCTTTTGGTCTAAATTTGACCAAAACAGAAATTGAATCAAATTAAAATAATGTTTATTTGATTTACGTAGTACAAATGTTGACTTTTAATGTCATATAAAAAATAGAATCTAAAAAATTATGCCAAAAATCAAATGGAAATTATTTACTTACCCGAGGATTGTTTTTTACCAAAAATCGGACACATAACCCAGGGAACTCCCGCCCGCGTAGCGGGCAGGAGCTTACCGTGTAATTGACCATACGGGACAAGGGTAGATTATGGTCAAAATATCTAGCAAGATAAATTATGAAAACAGAAATTATGCACTTACCACGATTATGATATATGGATGATGGTCTAACGATTGGCAGTTTTTCTGACATCTAGGCACAGACTGGAACCTCAAAAAACGAAAAGTTCTCTCCTACCCCCGTCTCGATCAGCCATTTTTGTTATGAATTGTAACAAAATGACCGATCGAAACGGCAGAAGAAGAAGAGAACTTTTCGTTTTTTGAGGTTCCAGTCTGTGCCCAGATGTCGGGAAAACTGCCACTCGTTAGACCTTCATCCATATAATCGTGGTAAGTGCATAATTTCTGTTTTCATAATTTATCTTGCTAGATATTTTGACCATGATCTACCCTTGTCCCATGAGTATGGGTAAATACACGGGGAGCTCCTGGGCGCTCCCTGGGTTATCGGACACATAGACTTGTATGCTGTTTTCATAATTTATCTTGCTAGATATTTTGACTATAATCTACCCTTGTCCTGTGAGTATGGGTAAATACACTGTGAGCTCCTGGGCGCTCCCTGGGTTATCGGACACATAGACTTGTATGCGGTGATCAATATTGGCATTTGAAATTGCGCTCTAGACCCCAAAATAGTTTCTTAATTGTTGATAAAATAATTATTTTAGCTGTGCAAGGGTCGATTTTAATGATAACCATCAATATTTTGATATAGAAATCATTGTCAAATCTGTTTATGAAGTGAAGTAAATCAAGTAAGATGAAAATGGGGAAGGTGGTGGAAGTACCAAAAGGTTGATCATTGTATTGAATTGCCCCAAAGTATAATCCAGTCATTCAGGCTGTATATTATTTCCTACTTTAGTTACCAGCCATCCTAAAATTGTATCTCTTTTTTATTAAAGAAAAGGCATGGCTTACAATGAATGACACACTAGCAACCATCAACGTTGATCAGCTTAGCAATGCTGTCAATGCAGTGGTCCAGTCTACAGCATTAGGCCAAGTTCCTTTAGACCCCTCCCCACCACCTGACGATCATCCTGATGCATCCCCTCCCTTCTGTGAGGGGGGTAAGTTACCCTCCCCTGGTGTTGGTACAACACAGGTGGTGCAGCCATGCCCCTCTTATTGTGGGAGAACTTTCGGAGGGAGGCTGGCTGAAGGACAGAAGAGCATCCCAGCATCCAGCATTGCTTCTCAAAAGGCAAACATTCCAGTACCGACCCATCAGCAGTCTACCAACCAACCGGTTTTCCATACCCAGGTGAACAAAACATTACTTGTATTTAAGTGATTGATTTGAATGAAATTGCAAGGGAAGAAGGGGAGTGGGTAAAAAGTTTCAATGGAGTATCCATATTTCAGTCAGCCTTTTTACATTAGGTCAAAATACGACAATTTCCCCTACAGTAAGAGACGGTAGATTTTGTTGCCACATGTAAATGGGGTATTTGCTTCGAAAATTGTTTATTGGATTTTGAAAATGAGATGTACATATTGTGTTTATACATGTAGTTTTGTTTTTATTTCCAAATTAGGTGTATTGATTCCAATTCTTTGCAAAACTTAGTTAAAGGGGAAGTTCACCCTGACAAAAACTTTATTGTAAAAATAGCAGAAAAAATAAAAAATGTTGCCGAAGGTTTGAGAAAAATTCATCAAATAATTAAAAAGTTATAAGAATTTCAATTATTTGATTTGTGATGTCATATGCGAGCAGCACTCCTACATAGTGAATGGTAAAATATCAATGAAATGTCGTTTTCTCAGAAAATTGAAAATGGTTTTCACTGTACCATTTGTATATCAATAGACAAATCATTTCACCCGATCATGAATAGGAAAAAAAATTAAGTCATCAGGAACCATGCAAAATTTGAAATTAATGCATTTTATATTACATAACACATGGGATAGTTGCTCGTTTATGACGTCACAAATCCAAAACTTTGAACTCTAATAACTTTCTTACTCTTTAACGGATTTTCCTCAAACCTTCACCAATATTATTTACTATTTTTTCTGCTATATTTGCAACAAAGTTTTCTTCAGGGTGAACTTCCCCTTTAAAAGCATTCTCAACATTTTATTTTTCCCCCAAAGTTGTAAATTTATTCTTGTGTTCTTTTTTCCTCATGAAAAATCTAAATGCATTTGTTTTAAAAAGGTGCTTTCATACCAGGACGTTTAAGGCATTTAATCTCATTTAAAGTTTTAAAATGTACGCTATTATTTTACGCCAAGCATTTCTATTCTTGAAGTGAAATATTGTAAGCAATGCAAATATAAAGAAATCTAATTCTTTACATAAAGAAATCATTTTTTGGTTAAAAATGGGATTGTTTTTATAAGGAAGTAGGATTGAATGAGAAAAAGCTTTCCATATACAGGTAAAACGTCCAGGTATCACTTAGTTTATGATTATGACTTATTGGCCGTAATTTTTTTTAAAATCCCTCTATGGGCAGACTTCACAGCCTTCTGGACCAGTAGTTCTTGTACCTAATCCAGGAGTTCAGGCAGGGCAGAGAGCGGTTCAACTGCAACAAAACTCTGTCAACAACCAGCCACAAGACCAAGGGCCAAAGAAGTTCTATATGTTAAAACAATCAGGTATTAGATATTTTTAAATAGTGTAATAATAGTAATACTAACTGTTATATATCTGAGCGCATATCACTATAAAAAAGTCTCAATGCACATCAGGAATAATAAGGAGGGAAAGCGCTGGTGATGCTATGATGATGTTATTATCAATTAAATATGTTTTTCAGTGCAGATTTGAATTGCCCGTTAATTGTAAGGGATCCTTTTCCAGAGTTATGGCTGTGGATGCGCAAACCCATTTACCATAAAACATTCTCTTAACATAAAACATTCTCTTAACATAAAACAGGTTTATAATTATTAATATTAGGTTCATATTTACAAGTAATTTAGACAGATTCTAAAGCTAATCTAACCTGATGTCCAACAAGTGCAAGGTTCTTAATACAAATTAATATATTTTTGTTCTGGTAACAATCCTAACAGCTGAGTTTTGAATGACCTGAAGTTTCATGACTTGAGTATCTGGTATTGCATAGAATAGACTATTGCAATAGTTATTAAAGTGGCACCTGACAAAAGCATGCAGCAACCTTTCAGAGGTATCTCTATCAATTTATGACCAGACAAGTATTCCAAACCTTATGCAATGCATATGTTGCAAAACCATATTTAGAATTGATGTGATTTTGCAAAGTAAACCAGAACACCAGGATTTTGTGCAGTCTTAACAAGAAGAAACTCTACTCCTTCAATTTCAAAAAGCTGCAAAGGTACATGGATTCAAAATCAAGATTTCATATGTATCAATGTCATGATCACCATCATCATCATCATCATCATCATCATCATCACCACCACCACCACCATCATCATTATCATCATCGTCATCATCATCACCACCACCACCACCATCATCATCATCACCATCACCATCACCATCCCCATCACCATCATCTTCATCATCACCACCATTGCCATAATCGCCATCGCCATCGTCGTCAGGGTTGTTTTCATCATCATCATCATCATTCTTGTAATGTTTATCATCATCATCATCATCACCATCATCATCACCATCATCACCATCATCATCATCACCATCATCTTCATCATCACCACCATTGCCATCATCACCATCATCATCATCACCATCATCATCATCACCATCTCCATCATCACCACCATTGCCATAATCGCCATCGTCATCGTCGTCAGGGTTGTTTTCATCATCATCATCATCATTCTTGTAATGTTTATTTGTCGGTATATATTTCTAGGTTCCAACTGGGTTCTAGTTCCAACACAAGCCCAAATACCACCTCCTATACAGTGTAGCAATGATGGTCTGTTGAAGACTGTCACTAGGAATTCAGATCCCATCACATACCGACCATCTTCTGGTTTCAAACAAGCCGCTCCCATCTCGGTTTCTCTACCAACTACACAAAGGTAGGGTTACATTGTGTGGTGCTCCATAGTTAGTGAACCCCAAACAAAAAAAGTATATATTTAAAAGTGTTCATGCTCTGCTGTTATATTTAAAGATAAAAAAACGATCTCAAAATGACTTTTTACAGAATTTAATATAATGACCGCCAAGTGTCTGCATGCCGTAATGTATTGGATTTACCAAAATGATAAATTATGCATGTTTTTATGTTCAATCTTAAATTGAACATGTTATGTTAACATTGAATCTTATGTTAAATTGCCGGTTAGAAATTCATTGATTGAAGGAACTAGTAAATTTGCTCTATATCAATATGAGTATTTTTGTGTCAAAATATCTGACTAAAATAAAATATTGTAGGCAATGATATTGAACCCTTTTGCACCATATCTTAACAGGCTTGTTTTGCATTTTTATTTAATTTCTCATCCAGTACCAGCTTGCCAACTGTGCAGCCACCTAATATAAACATGAACATCGCCATACATTTACCAAACAATGGGACACCCTACCCCATACCAGGACTCACAAAGTCTAATGGACCACAGCAAGCCCTTCAACCAATCAGGACACAGATGCCCCGAGACTCCACCCATCTTTTGTCCCAACCTTGCACCTTTGCTAAACCAACTGTATCCCCTAAAGTTAATATTGGTCGGTCAACAAAGCACAACGCACCTGTCATGATTCTCCCAAACACCCTTAGACCATCTCAGCTACGACCTTTGACCTCTCAGGTAGGTCCGTTTCCTTCTCAGATCAGCGTACTGCCCACTGGTCAAACTGGACTGACCACTGGTCAAAGTGGACCATGTCAGATGTCACCGTTTCCTCAGGTCAGTGTACTGCCCTCTGCTCAAACAGGACTGACCACTGGTCAAACAGGACAGTCCGAGGTAGTGCCGATGCCATCAAGCTCGAACGTTACGGTTCCGTCTGTCCTCAGGAACAGCACCAGTGTTTCAAACATCAACTTGTTTTCCCCTCCCCTCAACTTCGGATCACAAATCCAGATGCTGTCGCCTTTGACCTCTCAAAAGGGCTGCCATAACAGCAACAGCCTTGGAGGTTTGACAAACTCTTTGGATCTACAGCCATCTCTGTTGAATCAAGGTCTCGTACCTGAAGTTGTCAACTTACAACCCCAGCAGATATCTCCTGGTGTAGTCAAACTAACATCTGGACCACCCTCGATCTCACATCGTGTGGAGAGGTCAAAGGTTATTACCTCTAGAGTAAGGGCTAAGTCAAGGAACGAGTCGGGACAGCAGAACAGAAAACATAAAATTGCAGAATCATGTAAGTAGTAATGATAGAAAACAGTCCATAAATGTAATATCTAGTACATATTCTGTTCCTTCTCCCTTTGTATTTTGACCCTCAGAATCGGCAAACTAAATTGATGACTCAGTCTTTATGACATATTACATACATGTGTTACTATTAAATGCCACAGGAAATATTGATTAAACAATGATATTTTAGTCACAGAGATCATAAAAGTGTCTGCGCTTATTATGTGATCTGTCAATTGACAGATCAACTTTTAATTTCGTACGAATTTTCTTTTTTATTTTTTTTTATTTTTCCGCCCTTTTCTTGTTCCACTAAAATCTCAAAATCTACTTCATCAATTATCTTCAAAATATCATCAGATATAGGGACATATCATGTCATGTGTACGAAACAGGTTCAAGGTCAAAAGGTCATCATGACGTCATCTAGACGCCATTTTGTAAAATCACATTATCAATCATATCTTCATTATCAATTATCAAAAATTAACAATATTTACATCACATTAACTTCAGGTCAAGGGTCAACTGCCCATGTCATCAAAGGTCATGTAAAGGTCACGACGTGCGCGTACGCGCGCATCAAAATTTTAAAATGCTCAAAATCACTTTTTGACCAAAACAGAGTACGAATCAGGTCATTTTAAGCATTTCAAAAATTTGCGCGCGCGTAACCGTGCGCGCGCGTTCTCGCGCGTAACGGCACTATAAAACATAGGATCGCCATTTTTTTCACATCAATGCACCGATAATATAATTCTGAACAATTTGATACCTTGATCAACCTTCTACGACAAGTAATAAAGGAATTAGCCTCCATCAAAGTTTACAGCACACGCGCGCGCGCACTAACCATAGACAATATATGTGCAAAAACATGCCTATACAAAATTCATTATAGCTCTTAAAGTAGTCCGTTGACCCCCATTTTTTTTCATATTCGAATAGAGTATGGATGGGAGATGTGATTTCATGTCACATTTGACCCGAAATTTTATCCTGACGTCATCAAAATGGCGTCGGAACTCAAAATTCCCATTTTGCTACTTATGACGTCATCATAATTATGCAAATTTGACTTTAACTCTGTAAATATTGATCAATTTTTGCTCAGTTTTTTTCTACGTTGTAGCTGAGGACATGTTCTTTCTATTGTGATGGGTATATTTACATTTTAAGGATCGGATCATCCTCAAAAAAAGGCAAGTTATAGAGGCATGTCATTTTCGCTCATTTTGTGTGCAATCTCTATGGGAAATGACTTTTTCTCAAAACTGGATTTTACATTCCTCTATTTCGCGAGCCATATCTCCATTTCTATTTGTTGGTTTTCTCTGAGCTTGGAGTACATGTATGTAGTAGCTGAGATTGTAAGCTATCGCAAGTGTGGTCTTCGTTTTCCGATCAGATGCCGGGATCATGCCCGTATTTCACTTGCAAAGTTGGATTTCAGATCCTCTTGTTTTGCTTATGTGTAAAGTCTATGGGAAGTGTGTAGCTCAATGGGTAAGGCATCAGTCTTGCGTCCTCAGGGTCCGGGGTTCGAATCCAAAAGTGGACATAAATTTTTTTTCTTTTTTTTTCTTTTCAACATTTCGCAAATGTTCCTTAATCACCATTACAAGGTATATAAGTTCAAATATCGCACAATAAAATAGATTAAAATCTCTTTTAATAAGCCTATAACACTGATGTACAATGTGTATCGCCTACACCTACATGTATTTCACATATTCTCATTTCCCTCTTTTCACGAGTATTCAACATGTTCTTTTCGTAATAAAAGTTCAGTTTTCAAGATGATGATCGTATTGATCTCAATAAACATGGTGATTGTATTCGTGATCATGAAAATCAGAGACAGATCACCTAATTCGTCCTCATGACGAATTAAAGTTCTTATTATTTTTTCTTTCTGAATTATGTTTTGTTATTCATATGAACTGTTTTGAATACAACACACGTCAGAGTTTGTGATATTTTTTTATATTACAACCTCTGAAACATGAACCAGGTTTTGAATACTGATTTTTGAAATTCTCAGTTGACAACGGATTAACCTAAATCTTAATCTTTAATTTTGATCTTGATTAGGGTGTATTTCCTGTAGATCTATTGTTAAATGCTGCCCTCATCAGAAACCAGCTGTAGTAGTTACAGACAAGGCAGTTGAAACCAGAGCTAGGCAGTCTCTACCGGATCTATTGATGCTCAAACCATCCATTGCTATTCCAGGCGAGACAGGTAAATGTATGGTACAAAAAAAATAGAGGGCAGTTTTCACATGAGAAGTTAAATTTGTTAAATCATATAAAACGTCATAAAAAACTGA
This sequence comes from Lytechinus variegatus, assembly GCF_018143015.1. Taxonomy (NCBI): domain Eukaryota; kingdom Metazoa; phylum Echinodermata; class Echinoidea; order Temnopleuroida; family Toxopneustidae; genus Lytechinus; species Lytechinus variegatus. The sequence goes on from NC_054758.1 coordinate 22,125,055, forward strand.
GAGTTTCATTAACTTTTTTTGGGGTGTTTATTTATTTTTTGAAGAAAAATAAGGAGTCACAAAATTAGAAATTCCTTGTTTGGGTAAAGAAGAAAAATGGAGGGGTTCGCTGCAAACTGAGTATCCTGTATGAAATTAAAGGTTGTAAGATAAGACCTGAGAGATGCTGAGTAACTACTGATTTTTTGCTAGAGATTATAAAAATATCTTTTTAAAATAAAAACATATTCTTGGGATTGGGAGTCTCTCATAGAATTCTCTCTCATTTTGGTATTTCTTGAAGGAGTCTATGCCAAACAGGAGATTCTGCCAAACACTCGCTTTGGACCTGTGGTCGGGAAACTAGCTGATGTCAATTCATCAACAGACTTAGATGCAATTGGCCAAAAAGCATGGCGGGTAAGAAATCACATTATTGATCCAGTATTTTGAGAGTAATTTAGGAGCTAGGCTTTTAAATATTTTTTTTGTTTCAATTTCAATTTATTTCAACCATAAATACTTCAAAATATAATGTAATACATAAAACAAAATGGTTAGTTTGTGGTAGATAGTCTTAACTTTATTCTGAATGTTTTCTTGATCAATTATGTAGAAGTTTCATGAATCCCTATATTTTCTTCCTCTTCTATGTTCATTAGTATTAAAAGAAAGGACACTTTTCAAGCTTCCAGCTTCTGCTGATTCTTCAACTCTCTTTGATTAATGTTATCATGTAGCCAGTTGAAATTTATGTAATTTAGTTGAAATTAAGCTTCATTTCTTCTCTCTTGTGTCATGCTTGTATATTGATTATGTTCTCTCACAAATTGTACTGTATATATATCATGTTGTATCTTTTTATGAACACTGGTAAATTGACTTGAAATTTGTTCTTTAGTACGTGTGACAGATATTTTCTGATAGAAAATTGTGTCAGCTCCTCTTCACAAACGATGAGAGTTGTTCTAATTGGATGATGTTTATTAAGATGTCCAAAGACCACAACCTAATGGCATTTCAGAGTGGAGCTCACATCTATTTTACATCACTTACAAAAATTCAACCTGGTGAAGAGCTTGTTGTGTGGTATTCCAAGGAATATGCAAGACTAAGAGGTAAAGAAGAATATCTATGCCAACTTCAGACACATACAGTTGTGCTCAAAACATAGTGCACCTCACGACAAAATGCACTCCTTCATGCTAAGTGTTGATGTAGAAAACAACATGACAATGTCCGGCAAGCCCAGTAGCATATACTAGCTGTCATGAAATCCTGTCTTTGTTTTTAAGCCCTGCTCTTGAATGGGGGACAGTGGCCTCATAATAATTATAATAATAATATGTGGGATTTGTAATGCGCCAAATCCACTCTGCAGAGTGCCCAAAGCGCAGTAAAAGAATGAGAAAATTACAAATATATCAATAATTATTATTATTATTATTTTATTTGGCATTTTAACAAAAAAAAGTTTACAATCAATTTACAGGAGAAAATACAATTACAGAGTGAAAATGGATGTTTGCAAAAGAAGTCCAGGTTGCCTGGAAAAGGAAAAAGTTAAATAAATAACTGTAGCCTGCAGGCTATCCTTCCCGACCTGGACTTGTATGTAAACACCCCAAGAATAAAAACATGTGAATAGATTATTATATTAATACAAACAATAATTCATATAGAAAAAGCATATTGAAATAGATATGTATAAGAACAATCCAATATAGTGTGATTGAAACGTAATTACAGGGCAACTTAAAGAAGTTGTAGTAAATTGGTATTTTGATATACATTTGAATTGGCCAGGTAAATATAAACTTTAAAGTACATTGTATGGGGGAAAGGTGTATAAGCAGTAAAAAAAGGAAACCTCATAAGATTTGAAATTAATAAAAAAAGAAAATATGAATATTAGAATAATGTACCGGTAAATGAGTGTATATTTAAACAGAAATAATAGATTCAGGAACAATTAAGAGTAGTATTTGTCATTCCCAAATGAGTTTCAACCTATGAATTGGGCTGGTCATATACTCCTTATTGCAAATTGCATTGTTGAAACCACAAAACTAATGCAGTAGCTCTGGGCCCTGTCTTACAAATGGTTACGATTATTTCGATCAACCACAACTATGGACGGCCAGCAACATCAAATGTATGTTTGTTCAAAATACTTTATAGATGGGGACATTGTGGTCTAGTGGTTAAGACTCTTGTCTTTCAATCTGAAGGACATGGGTTCGATTCCAAGCCATGATGTTTTTCTTCAGCAAGAATTTACCCATATTGTGCTGCACTCAACCCAGTAAATGCGTACCAGCAGGAAGTAATTCCTCAAAAAGATGTGCGCACCGGAATCAATAGACTAGCTTAGCCGGGGTGAGACAGGAGTGCCTTGAGCACCTAGCAAGGTGGATATGTGCGCTGTAGAAATCCTATATTATTATTATTATGTGATGTACAATCATACATTCATTGTTTTCTTGAATATTCAGTGTACTTCTCTTTGTTTACAAAGGACATCATGCGAATTTCCTTGACACTGTTGGATATCCATATAGTTTCAGATGATCTGATCAATCTTAACTCTTTGTAAGACAGGGTCCTGGTGCCTGTAACGCAAAGCTTAGCAATGATTGTAGAACATTTTTCAATGATTTATTCCATGGATTACACTACAATGTACAATCAATCATAAAAATCAAACATACCTCGATTGCTAACCTTCGTGTTATGGGACCATGGTGAGTGTTTCATCAGCATTTTTTCTGACAAGTTGTCAGATCTGACAACTTTTCTCGTTTTTGATTGGCTGAGAACCACTGTTACCATAGTAACTGTTGGATAAAACAGACTGTTGGATAAAATGTCTGACAAGTCCTTTCATCACATGCTCCCAAAGAAGTGTGCCTCTTTCTCAATTATAGATTACATAGCATCAATTTACAATTATTATTATCAGTGATACATTTTGTGAATGTCAACAATTTGATTATTTCAGGCATCAGGGATTTTAAGGGCACCACGAAGTGTCAGAAATGCCATCAGAGTTTTCCAGGCAAGACTCACCTACAGTGTCACATGGCCGAAGCCCACCCTTCCTCTCAACAAGACAAGATGTACAAGTGTGACGTGTGCTCCTACGTGTTCTCCTCATCATCCAAGTTGCGTACCCATCTCTTGACCCATCTTGGAGTGAAACCGCATCGATGTAAGATCTGCCACAAGGGATTCACAGACCGTAGTAACCTCAGGGCTCATTCCCTTATACATGCAGGTATGGTGTGCATCAACTTGTGAAGTGTTGCAAAGACTTATCAATATGGTGTAAAATAGTTACTCTATCATGTGTAACCAGCCACTCCCAAACCAAAAATAAGTCGTCCAATATGAATGTTGAGATTTTTATTGAGTTCGACAAAGCACATCCTTTGCTTTTAAATGATATGTAACTTACCAAAATTGTTCAACAATAACTCACACAAGTATTTGATTGAATGCAGAAAGAACTAAGTGAGAGCTTTTAATATTAATGAGAAAATAATGTTTGAAGTTCTGGGTACACTCAAGCATGAGATGTGAACACTGCAATTTCTGTGAAATTCCAACCAGTTGAAAAAACACTTGTGTCAAAGAAACTTTTGTGTCTTGTTGTCTTTACATCTTGAAATTTTGAAAATATGAATAAAAGGGAATTTTTCAGATAATTTGTTTTTTATAACTATTTGTTTTTTGAAAACAAATGACTATTTTGGCTATTTACAGAGAACCTCCCTTGATGACTTACTATTTACTTCTCACTCGGAAAAATATCTACAAGACACTCATGCCTTATACACCAGCTTATAGCCTTAGATCATCACACCAGCAACTCCCAAGACACGTGTAGCATATTGTGCACAAGCTTTCTCTGCCTCAGCACCTTCTCTCTGGAATAATTTGCTGAAGAATTATACCATCACTGGAGACCTTCAAATCTAAACTGAAGTCTTATCTTTTCTAACAGTATTAGTTATTAGCACTTTGAAATTCATCCAAACTCTCTATTCTTTCTTTTCTTGTGTGCCTCGGAATAGGATATTCCTAGATAGATGGCACTATATAGATGCCTATTATTTGTTTGGAGTGGCTGGTCACTTATAGAGTAATAGGTGTTTGATCAAGTAAAATGGGTGTAGTATAATTCGAGATTAGAAAAAGCTATTATTTGGAAAAAATGCCAGTCCGACCAAATGAACAGATGGCGGAAAGGTGAAAATTTCGAGGTAAATTCTCCAGCACGTTGGGAACAAAAGTTAAATTTCTCAGCATTATCAAATAAGTCACTTTATCTTCCTGAATTGATATGTGTGATTAATGTAAGTTTTGATGCTCTGAAATTGTTGAGGCCGTTCATAAAATAAAGTATTGAAAATGGGGTCTGCATTTTGAAAAGGTTGATTACTGTACGGAACTGTCCTTTAAGGAGATTCCCACAAAACCAGAAGCTGGCACAAATGAAAAAAAGCAAGATAAGAGGGTCGGTTGGTGTGTTGCACTGTTTGTAGTATCGTAACAGCAAAGATATCGCTGAAGCCTCTGTTAATATTGCTAGTAGTAACGCCTAATTGTGATATCTTTGTTACAGGAGTGAAGAAGTTCACTTGTGAGACATGCAGCAAGAGTTTCCGTCAGAAAGCCCATTTGGTATCCCATCAGATTACTCATACAGGAAAACGAGATCTTCAGTGTTTCGTCTGTGAGAGGATGTTTGGTCGACAGAGTGATTTGAGTTATCACATGAAACAACATAGAGAAACTAAGAAAGTAAGCTTTACTGTGTTTTTATGCCTCTGCCCTTTGTAGATGGTTTTCAGACGAGGCATAGTATACAAATAATGCATGTAAGCGTGTGCATGCAGGGCTAAATAATGAACGATGTGGGAGAAGAGCCAATGGATATACCGCACTGAGGTCTGCAGTGCGGTATATCCATTGGCTCTTCTTGCATTTGGTGAGTCGAGCACCGAGTTCATTATTATGTCCTCTGCGTGAGAATGCATGCATTGTTTTATACATCCCCCATTCCCCATGTTACTGAGTTGTACCGAATGCTATCTTTGATCTAAATTATAGATAACTCCAGACCTCGCACTCTCCTGCACTCTGACATCAGAGTGCAGGATAGTACATTTTGCATGTCATAGTGCTATTCGCTGAACATCATGTGATCCAACTTGGACCAATCAGATTATGGAACATTCTCTGGAGTTGTATTTTGGCTCATCTATCCTTTTGTCCATCTTGTTTCTATCCGTCCAGCTTTTGTTCTTGCAATTACTACCAAAATCGTGATTATGAGCCTATAATTATACTACAGGCATAATATTTCTTTCCCTCTTACTCTAATAATTACTTCTACTATTGCTGAGTTCCAAAATTTCAACTTGTAATACACCAATGTACATGTAGTACAAATGTATATTAAAGCATCAGCATGAATTAAAGCCCTCCCACTTAATATTCAGTCAATGAATTCCATCTTTTGTGTACAAATTAGATTAATTCTAAGTGATATTCAAATCAATCCCTTCAAATTTTCTCAGATGTCCATCTTGGTGATCATGTCTTTGTATAAACTTATTTGTATAAATTATTACAAGGGGCTCGTTGCATAAAACGTTTTACCTGAGAAAACTCAGGTTGTTTTTACCTGAGTTTTTGCCCTGTGTTAAAGTCAATTGCAGAAATCAGACCAACCTTAGTTCTCAGTTTTTACCAGAGTTTTCTCAGGTAGAAAGTTTTATGGAACAGGCCCCAGAAGTCAAATAGTTTTCCTTCATTCTTTTTATTTCTTTATAGTTGAGTTGCCCAGTATGTGACAGAAGATTTTACAAGGACTGTCAGCTGATAAGGCATATGAAGATACACAGTGGACAGAGGGATTACCAATGCCACATTTGTAACAAAGGATTCATCACTAAATACCATCTCAGCAGACACCTGAAGTCCTGTGAGCGTTACGAGCGATTCCGACGTAAGTCATGGCCTAACAGCTTGGACAGTATAGCAGGAGTGGTTGGCCAAGCAAGTGGAGAAAGACAGTTTGTAAGACCCATTGCTCCTGGAGCCATGCAAGAAATCATTCCCGCAAGGAGGAGACGTCAACCGCCAGAGGGTCAGGAAGGGACTTCCTCAAGGATTTTGAGAAGCTCTCGTGGGCGACCTATCAAACCGAAGCCTGTTCCTTCATACATGGCTCAGCTAGTAAGCCCACCTGCAAGAGGATTGGGAAGTGCAAAGAGAAAGAAGCGGGTGCCAAGGAAGGTTAGCCAGCTTCCTAATAGGGAGCTTGACTCTGGTTCTTTAGCACACACTGTTTCTGTGACTTTGTATGAAGTTCAACCTGGTAACACCCAAGAGATTGGACCAGGTGTAGGTCCACCAACAGATGGTGTGCAGCAGATGGTTCAAAGTGCCATTCCAGAGAAAACCAAGCCGACGATACCACCTGATCATTCATCATCTATGTCTGTCTATGCTGTCCAGGGGGAGACATCAGAAGGTAGTACCAACATGGCGGTTGATCAGCAACAGCAATGCAGCACTTTGTCTCAACTAGCTATTTCTGTGCCTCAAGAATCATCCATAGTTCTTGATTGTGACAATTATGTTTCATCCTCTTCAGTCGCCCAACCTCACCTGCAGTCATCCTACGCTTACACCTCTTCTGACCCTCAAGGAGATGATGGAATCCATGATGGATCCCTGACAACACCTCTCTTTGACCTAGGTGAAGGGCCAACCATGTCCTCTGCAGTCCAGGTGATGCCGACTTACAACTCCCAATCCTTCTCACTGGAAGAAGAAGAAGACAGCCATTCAGATGCATTTGCTGGACCTCAAGAACATTGCAATCCATCTGGCTCATTTTTCATGACCGATGCTCCCATGTCGGACCCTGTTGCCAGCAGCTCGTCGCAGAGCCTTCGCCATCAGACCCATGTTGATTCACTGGCTGAAGACAACCACGCCGGAACCTTTGCTGAAGCTCGGGAACATTGTCCTCCTGCACCTGCTTTATTCATGACCGATACTGCCATGCCTGACTCTGTTGCCAGTACATCATCTCAGAACCTTGGTCATGGGGGTCATAGAAGCTCCTTGACAGAGGATTCCCTTTTCTCTATGGATCCTTCTGATGAGACAGGAACATCACTTTCCCAGCACACAGGAGACAGCATAGATGACATCAGTGTAGACTTAAGAGCCATTGAGAGGGCGCTAGACTCGGATGAAGAGGAGCCATGTACTGATGAAAGAAGGGGAGATTCCCCATCAGAGAACATTGAGGAATGACTTTGATTTACGCTATATGCCACAAAGCTAGCCAGCTATTTATCCAGCATTGATCAAGGTACTTGGGCAACATGTCTTCTGGGGCCCATAACACAAAGCTTAGCAATGATTGTAGAAAAATTTTTACGATTGATTGCATTGACTACACTGTACAATCAAAGGTGAAAATCAAGCTTATGATTAATCGCTAACCTTTGTGTTAGGGGACCCTGGTTAAGCTTTAATACAATAGCCTGTGCACAGTGGAATTATAAGTATGAGAATTTTGGGGGTCATCATCCATAAATATGTCATGTATCACACATATAGAGTATAATATTCTTGCATATTAATTTCAAGAAATTATGTGATATGTATTTTAATAGACTCAAATGTAAATTGCTGAGATGCCTTACAAAAAAACAACTTTGGCCTCAACTTAATGACCCTTTGAAATCCTGCCAGCCTTTTTATGTTCTTTTTTTCTATTTTGGCAACAAAATATGTATTAAAAATGTGTGTTGACCAACTCTTATTCTCATAAATATTCTATGATAAAAGAGTGTACAAATATTTATAGAAATTACCTAATGGCAAAGTAGAACATCATTCATCACGAAGTAAAGGACAGTTATGCATGAACAAACTTAAATCTAAATATCAAAATAAATTTAAGAGTTCTTTCATGTCATACGCCCAAGCTCCCCCCCCCCTGTTACGGCGAATAATTCTGTCAGGTGTTATCATTGGCGGCGGAAGCCAAAAGTTTTAGGAGGGGACAACCAAAAAAAAATTGAAAAGCAAAAAGAAAAAGAAAAAAAAAAGTTCTCGACCCACGAATTTTAGTGGGAACGTAGGGAAATAAAATGACAAGCAAAAAAAAAAAAAAAAAAGGTCATCAACAACAAATTTAGGGGGGGACCGTCCCCCCTCCTCAAATTTAGGGGGGGACACGTCCCTCCCGCTTCCGCCGCCTATGGGTGTTATTGCCCTTTATTGCCATAAGTTATTACTTCTCAAAAGCAATGTATTCATTGATTAGTACATGTATGTAAGACACATTTCATGATCTGATCCATGTGAGTTATTTTTTGTTAACAAGCAGATTTATACTTCTGTGTTCTGCTGATTCAGTTAACCAAGGTTAAATTTGACCATACTTTTATGTATTGCTAATTTTCAACTCATCCGCCGAATAAAAATTATAGTCCTGAGAAAAAAAGTTGTCCAAAAAATGTGACTTTGTTGTTAAATGACGAAATATGAAAACGAGAGTACACATTGATCAAGGTCAAAGATCATTTCTGGTCAACAGCTGAAAGGAATTTTGATTTTCTTTTCATCATACATATATTCCAGACTTTGTTTTGATTTATTCAATTCTTATCTGCAGTCGTTTGCAGTAGATTATGAAATACATTATTTGGTTGAAAATACAGTTTTAGGGATCACAGAAAAGATTTTGTCATTTGGCAGGTTGGCAGTCAAACTACAGTTGTATAACATGTTAGTCTTGTGGAAATTTATCTGCCTGTTTTCCTGTTGGTTCTTCTGTTTTATGGTCATTCATGTCTAGAAATGCAATTCTTGCCAAACAATGGTCACTTAAACTGTATCTGCGCACATACACTAAATGCAAACAGAATCTTGCAATTTTTCATTAGCTGAGAGTATGAATATTATGAACGGATGATTTCGTACCGATAGGAAAATTACCAGTAATACGGAAGAGGGGCTATGAATATTGCGTTTATTTCCATGATATACAAGAATGTTATGCATGTTTGAAGAAAATTTACTGATGTATTTTGTGTATAGTAAAAGAATTTATATTGAATATGAATTGCATCCAAATTTCTCATTAAGAATATATTGATTAGTGAAGTTAATATCTGGAAACACACAGATGGTATTTTCCATTTCTATTTCAACTTTTTCTTGAGGTAGAATTAAGGGATACTCAAGCGGGAAAATAATTGATTTAAATAGATGGGTGATATCAAACAAGTAAGTTATTGAAATTGTTATGGCAGTAGGTTTTGTATGATTCTGATACAGTTACATGTGTGGTATCATCAATGAGCCATGCAATGTCATATCTCCCCTTTTTCGTATGTTTTTGTATGAAATTCAATTTTTAATTATGCTAAATTTTCTGCTCCGAGAATATAATATAAAATTACGTCTGATTATTATTATCATTATAATGTGCATTGTTAAAATGGAAATATTTTTGTACCGATGTTTAAAAAGAAATCATGTCATGAAACGAAATAAAGAGAAAAACCATGTAATAATAATATAAAAAAACCCCAATTAAAGTGGGAATGTGACATCAGTCAGAGCATACAGTACTTATGATTTCCATATTTATGATGTCATGCATATTTATAATGTCATGCAATATTCTTGATTTCATGTATACAAATGTTTTACCAAGATGTTCTAGACCTAATATGTTTTTTCCATCCTCTGCCCATCATCATGTTGTTGTCGTAATATCTAAGGACCAACTTTCATAGATAAACAAAAGGCATTTATCTTCTTTTGCCACTCTACATCCAGGGGGTGTTTCACTCAAGAGTTCAGTGTGACCTACAGTCAAGCTTAAATGCTTATGCACACTCACATGATATGTAACACGTAATCTTATTGAATGGCATGCAGTAGCACACATCTTATGAGCACGATTTAAACAAACGTAGTGATGCTTTTTATACAGCACGCAACACTTAAATCTGTGTGAAACACCACCCCCATTATTTGGGGATATTAAGGTCAAAGGTCACCTGTTTCATTGTATGCATTAAATTATCTGGATCATGCTATGAGTGAAGAAACGTTTGAAAATCAACTTCCAAATTTGATATGATCTGGGTCCCGTAGGGTTAGAGATTGATCGTATGCTTGATTTTCACGATTGAATGTACATTGTAGTCAATTGAATCAATCGTAAAAAAATGTTCTACGATCACTGCTAAGTTTTGTGTTACGGGCCCCTGGGCCTGTTACATAAAGCTTAACCATTGATAATGGGTCTGAATTCTAAAATCAATTGTAAATATCATCCCCCACAATCAATCACTGAATCATAAGTTGAAGGACAAGTCCACCCAACCAAATGTTGATTTGAATAAAAAGAGAAAAATCTGAAAAGCATAACACTGAAAATTTCATCAAAATCGGATGTAAAAAATTTGAAAGTTTTGCTTAATTTCACATAACAGTTAAATGCACATCTTGGTCGATATGTAATTGAGGATGATGACGTCACCCACTCACTGTTTATCGAGTAAACGACAATTTGTTCTCTTTAATTATCAAAGAAGCATTTGATAGATCAATCTTGGCTTTTGTATGTATAACATGTTCTCGGGAGCATTTTCATTTAAGGAATAAGATGTTTGACCTGTTTCTGACAGAGTCTTATCCAGTAGTCACCATAGTGACATACATATGCTTCTCAAACAAAACCAAGGAGAGATGTTGTCAGGAAGTAAAACAATGTTGATGAATTATTATTATCATAAAGTCTTATTTATCCAGGGTAGCCTCATCAGTGACGTACACTGTTCTCCCAGAGGGCCCTGCTACATTTAAACACATACAAAAGAAAAAACAAAGGACAACACATTAGAACGATACAAACAGAATAAAGTTTAGCGAATTGTGTCTTAAAACCTGGAATAAGATCTTCAGTTTCTCCAATAAGATGAAATAAATGATTGCAAGGTTTCCGCCCTTCTTACTGTCGATGGAATATTATTCTACAGAATTGAACCGTGTACTGAAATCCTTTTCTTTCCCTTCTCTGTTTTACACTTTTGTATTATGATCCCATTACTATCAGCATTTCTGGTACGATATGAGCAGGTGTTTGATAATTGGATAAATAAATCTGAAATATATTGTGGGGTGGGGGTGGAATGACCAACACTGTTTGTGGTTTCCTATTATAGCTATTCTTATGATATACATTTTAGGCAAAAGCCTGAATTCAGGAACTGGCAATTTATTTTCAGGCCAAAGTTTGAGCATTTTTGTGTACAAAATATTGTATTCTAGGTGATTTTCAGGCCCTCTGATCAATTCCAACTGGCATCCCTAACATTTTGAGATGAATATTTACAATACACTCTACAATTAGCCTATGATATTTATTTGTGTAAAGAAACGACTGTTTTTCAGAGAAAAGTTATCTGTTTTCATGTTTGTAATGAAAGGAAAAGGCTAGTATATCAAATGACCTTTCAATTGGATTGGAGTCAGTTTACTTCAGATCTGGCAGTTGCAAAAGCATAAAGTGTGTTGCTCTCATTCAAGAAAGAATCATAGATCATGCTTTTTGAATGAAACTGTTAAACTTATTTGATGTTACTCAACAGGTTTTTGTTAAAATTTTATCAATTTTACGCTGAAGTACCCCTTAAGACTCGAACCCATTTGCCTATCACATGCAGTATTTAATAAAACCTGTTCAGTTTGATGCCATTCAGTTGTTTGATTCATTTCAATTGTTTGATGCAATACAGTTGTTTAATTCAGTTCAATTGTTTGATTCAATTCAATTGTTTTGGAGCCTTTTTGCCTTAAGTCATATAACTGTGTATTCAAATGGGATAAAACAAAATGATACAATTTCAGTATTTCAAGCTGTTTCCATTAAGTAAAGATGACTCCGATCATTGAAGTGAAATAGACGATGGTAAACAAAACCAGATGAAAAATAACAAAGGAACAATATTTGTAAGGTTTTTTTAAATGGAAAAACAGTTACTTAACATTGACTTTATTTAAATTAATGAACTGATAATGGGGTATCATAAAGCTCATAGTTTTCCTTGGCTATCTTAATCAAATTCTAAACTGAATGATAAATTTTGTTTTCGCTGAATTTTACTCCTTAAGCCTGTGGCATAAAACTCTTGCCATAAAAAATGGCAAATAAAAAAAAACTCTGGCAAAACAAGAAGATTGCATTGACAACCTTTTTTATGCAACAGGCCCCTTTGAAGCAAACCATGTAGTTTGCTTGTTCTGTCGTAGATATGCTCTCTATGAAGTCTAGATTATGTATAATTTTTTTTTCATGGTAAAATAAAACTCAATATGTCCCTTTGTATGTTATTACATGAAATCAAATATGATCCTTGTGTAATTGTGTTCTCATGTTTGTCAGGATAGATTTTTCTTTGTATAAAATAATGTGTTATCTCACTGTATTGAAGAGGTCATACAATTCCCTTCATACTTTGATTTGAAAACGTTTATTTCATATAAAAATGGATTAAAAATATGAAGTGTGACAGAGACCAGCAGCTCTTATTAGTCACTATATCTTTCAATAGTCTCATTAATTCAAAATTTATTTCTCATTGACTGTGCGTTATAGATAGCTTATTCTTGAAATATACCTTTTCAGAGAATATATCAAGGAGATGGGAGAGAGGTGGAAGTAATGTCGAGAGAGAGAGTGGGGGGGGGGAGGGGAGGATGACAGAGAGGATGACTGGGGAGAGAGAGAGCAAGTGAGAAAAAAAATGTGAGAGAGGATGAGAGCTAGAGGGAATGAGAAAAGATGGGAAGGAAGGTGGGGGGGGGGGGGTACAGAGAGAATGACGGGGGAGAGGGAGTGAGAAAAGATGAGAGAGAGGATGAGAACTAGAGGGAGATTGGGGATGGGTGGAAAAATGGTGGAAGGGTGGGGTGACAGAGAGGATGAGTCGGGAGGGAGATGGGAGAGAGTTGGAGGAAGGAAGAGAGGGGGTGACAGAGATGATGGGAGTATGGGTGAGAAAAAATGGGAGAGAGGATGGGGGGGGGGGTGAGAAAAGATTGGAGAGCGGTTGAAGGAAGAGAAATGGAGAGATGATGGAGAATTATTGGCTGAGAGGGAGAGAGAGAGTGAGTGATAGAGATGAGAGGGACAGACGGATTACAAATGCCCTTGATTTTCTCATCATGCTTCACAAATCCACTTGAAAGGGAATTGAATGAAAAGAGGTTTCGCACATGATGGCTCGTCACATTTGACGTTGATTGAAAAGGAATAATCATTTGCGAGAACTCGTTGAATACAAAAGAACGATGAGCTCACTTATTTGCTTGAACAATTGTTTGCAAATGTACTTGTTAATATCTTAATTTTCAATTATTTGTCTATGAAAGAAAACACTTGCGCGATTAGAATTAAGCATTGCATAAGTACTTGTTAGGAAGGTGTTGGCGATATCAGATAACGAGGTCATTGGAGACAAAAAATCAATAAAATGCTGTATCAAAGAAGCAAGTAAACTCCATTATGATGTGTAAATGAAATGCTATTGTTATCATTGAAACTAGTACTAATAATTAGATATAGAAGTAATTTAGTTAAACCCCCTGACACAGCCAGGCTCGAAGGGCGGGAGTTTTCATGAGTTTTTTTTTAAATCGTTAATAGATTTATTGCTTGTCATAAGCCCACTTGGAACATCCGTATAAAGCACCCTACAACTTGTGTTATTATTTTTATTATTATTTATTATCATTATTATTATTGTTATTGTCATTATTATCATCAATATTATTATTATTATTGTTTTTACTATTAGTATTATTATTATTATCATGATTTCATTATTATCATTATCATTTTGAATATTATTACAGAAAGTTTTTCCGAAATTTTAGGTTAATTGATTTTCCGAAGTTTTACTTTAACAGCTAACGGCCTATTATTTCCATCACATAACAAATAATATCGAGTGTGATAAGGGGGGGGGGGCTGAGGATTACTTCCAAACAGAAAGAAAATGTAAAAAAAAATACTTGTAAAACTTACATAACGCTGCTTAACCTCTAAGAAAATTGGATGCATTCTGAGTATGCTCACTCAACATCCGCGCGCACACCCAACAGCTATATTTCCACACACGTACTTCATGTGCTTAACACGCCTTTCAAAAGATGATTCTAAACTTTCATAATACTCAGTAAAAGTTAATTAATATACAAGCGTCATTGCGTATACGAGGATTAGGGATTTTGGATTCTAATATAAATATCAGTGCAGTGTGTTTCAAACTGTATATAAAGAAATGGTTAGCCGACTCGTCTTATATTCCAGGACGTTTCTTCATTTCCACCAGTCGTCATGGGTAAGTTTTCGTATACAGTTTTAAAGAGGTATCTTCTGACAAAATATGGTTACATAAGTGTTTTGATTGTAATTTCGACTTAATTTTCATTGGCAAATCATGAATCTATATTCCTTTGCAAAATAAACTACTCATCGCCTTTTCATTAAACTCTAAAACTTGTAACTAAGCTATTTTTCTCGCTCTATACTTACTCATGAAAAATTTGTTTCTTTGTTACACTCTAAAAAAATTTACCTAGTATTGTGTAAATTGATTTGCATGTTTTTCGGGTAAAAAGATTTTGTAAATTTTACACAATGTTGCGTAGAAATTTACCATTTACACGCATTATGCCTAATATAGGGGGGGGGGGTTAACCAGCAAAAATGCACGTTCCCTTAATTTGTACTCAATATTGGGTGAATTTTTGAATAAATAAAGTGGCTTTAAAAGGAGAAACTATAATTTGTAAACAAATTTTCGGCACTACTCCTATGTGTTTAAAATCGCATGCTCGATCTGTAATGAGAATCATACGTCAGAAAGAATTCGAACCAGTCGGATTCGAACCAGTCGGATTCGAACCTGCTATCTACTGCTTGCAGGGCAGCGACTCAGCAACCACCGGGCTATTCTGGTTCACGGCTAAGTCACCATGAACTGGAATACCAATTTTTACTCTCTGTTCTTATAGTGTAAATGTAGAAAATTATACACGAAGAGATTTGGCAACACGTTCAAGTTCAGTATCGTGAATGAAATGGGGGTACGAGAATGATGGTTGGTGCATAGCTTAAATCAATTAGTTACTCATAACTATCCTCCCTTTTGAAAACTTTTGTTATTTAAATGTATGTTTAGTTCCTTCAGGTTTTTAAAATGGAGGGTAGCTCTGGGGAACTTCCATTTAATCTACGCCTACCATTACAAAATGCGATTAATGTTTTTTTTTTTAATTAACGCCTATAATTTTCGACAAAAAATCCTTTGTCTTCTTCCGGTCAATGACACAATCATTTACTTCTGAAGAAGATCGTTAAATATTGAGGTTTTTAATAGGTTTGATATAGGGGAAAATGCATTCATTGAATTTGTTTGTTATAGCAAATCAATGATATTAACAGTCGATGTTAATTTTCTGGCATCAGTGAAAAGTATGACTGAGGGTTCGAATTTGTGCAGACCAGGCATAATTAGTCATTTAGATAAATGGATATTGAGTTTTTGTTTATTTTCTTTTCAAAATAGGTTCACTTTTAGCCTGTTTCTGCTTCAGTTGTGTAAAAAATATTTCAAAGTGAATTAACTAACCAATCAACTTGTTAGGTTGAAACGCTATAGGTAATACAGTGCATCCAAAACGAAACCGAGATTTATCGATGATTTATCATAACTTAATCATAAATAAAATAGACAAGTTACCTACCAATTTAAAGCCGAGAATTTTCTCTTTCATCTGAAATTACTTAGATTATTTCTCATTCACGCATGAGTGAGCAAAACAATTTGAAGAGGGGATACCAAAAAGTCACTTGGCGGGCTGTATCTGGGTTTCAAAAAGAAAATAACGTTTTTGAATAGTTCAATATCTGCTCTTTAATTTGATACCTCAATTTCAGAAAATGGTAGAAAAATAACAACGTTCTGGCTATTTAAAATAAGGCTTGAATTTTGAATGAAGAGGTTTTACAGGCTAGCGTTCAAACTCACTCGACACTCCATTTTGTTGACGATTAGCCATGCATTTATAACTTCTGTGGGTAATCGGTGAAAACACGTTTATTTAATGAAATCGTGGAAATGCAAGCATTGTTTTGAGGGAGCATAACTTTTTACTTCTTGACCATTTTCTGTGATTAAGGTATCAAATAAAATAGCAGATATGAGGGTGCCGTGGCCGAGTGGTCTAAGGCGCCTGGCTATACATGGAAAGTCTGGGGTTCGATCCCCGGCTTCGACACCTGTGCTCTTTTATCCTGCATTCAAATAAATGGAAATGCTTCACGCATTATTTGTAACTAGGTGTGTGTGTAAAAAAAAAAAAAAATTGAACTTTTTAGGCATGTGGTTTTCTATTTGAAATTTAGATACCCCCGCCAAATGAGTTTTTTATATGAGTTTTTATATCCTTTCTTCAAATTATTTTTGCACAAAAAAATGCGTGAATCTAAGTAATATCAGATGAAAGAGGAGATTCTAAGCTTTGCATTGGCAGGTCATTTGTCTATTTCATTAATGATTACGTTATGATAAATCATCGCAAAAACTCAGTTTTGTTTTTTCTGGGACGCGTCCCAAAATAAACGAAACCGAGATTGATCGATGATTTATCACAAATTATTCTTAAACAAATTTCATAAATGACCCATCATTTTAAAGCTTAGGATCTCCTCATTCATTTGAAGAAATCAATATAACTCATACGTCACGCATGAATACGTAAAAACAATTTAAAAAGAGGAAACCAAAAAATCATTTGGCGAGCGATATTTGACATTCTCTTTAAAATTTACATATTTGATAAGTTCTGCCCTTTCATATGACACCACAAACAATAACAATGCTTCAGAAATAAGAAAGTTATGTTCGTTTGAAACAGTGCTTGCATTTCAATAATTTCATTCGATAAATTTGTTTGACTGTTGCCTTTCCTCGCACTAGACAGAGGTAACAAAATAATTTATGCATGGATGATCGGTAATGAAAGGAACTGGTTGGTCGATGTTAATCCAGCTAGCTGAAAATGACTATCAAACGAGTTTGTTGAATGAAATTATTGAATTGCAAGTACTTGTTAAAATGAACATAACTTTCTTATTTCTGAGGCATCTTTATTGGTTGTGGTGTCATATGAAAGGGCAGGAAATGAACCTTTATGTAAATTTTAAAGAAAATTTCAGATACCGCTCGCCAAACGACTTTTTGGTTTCCTCTCTTCAAATTGTTTTTACTTACTCATGCCTGACATAGGGGTCATATTGATTTCCTCACATGAAACAAAATTAAAAAGACCCTAAGCTTTAAAATGATGGGTCATTTATGAAATTTGATTAAGAATAAGTTATGATAAATCATCGATCAATCTCGGTTTCGCTTATTCTGGGACGCACTGTATTGTCGATGAATAAAGGATTATTATTTTGTGAAAGCAAAATGGGAAGGCCGTTGCGCATCGCATTCTTTCATGGGGCTTCTGGCACAAAAAGGGGCATTAATGGGCATCGGATCCTATTATATTCAAAGTATCAAATTGAGCAAAAGCTGGAAACAAGAAATTGATGATTATTTGGATGAATTATATCAAAAGTATAAGAAACGCGTTGACCGGCATACTTGATTAGGGGAAGAGTACCTGGTCGATCAAGAGGTTTGATAAAATTTTCTACTACGCAGGGCGTCGTGCATGTCAGCTTAAGGCTCTTCTTTCTCATTTATAAGAACAATTAGCAGTTTAGGCGGTTGAGGGATTCTCTATGCATATATTGCCCACTATGATTGCTTTATTTCATGTTCGTTTACTGCAGACACCGATTGGAGAGGGCAAGACTAATAAAAGTTATTTCAAGTTCATGAACATCGGACAACACATTATAAGAAGCCCCCGGCCCAACGTTTTACTTGCGTCCATCGAATTCATAACGGTTCAAAAGTGAAGAAGAAGTATTCATGTTTTATAAGTCTAAAGAAACTAATAGATAGCAAACATGGAGAAGTGCATAAAGTGTAGGATCGGTCGGACAGGACTTCGATTATTGGTAGTTGCATTGGTCATCGTGGTTAATTCTTCGGAATATGTCACGGATGTCATGGAGCAGACATCAGGAACCGCGATCACAGATGTAGAGGTGCCATGGCCGACGTCATCATCCGAGAATAGTTGGGCCAACTTTGCAGCTACAGTGATCATCCAGAGGACATCACCATCTAATGAAATGGTGGGTAACACCGTACGTCCATTGCTGGAGAACTCTCTGACGTCTGACCGAGGTCAAAGACAGTCAGCAGCCGTTCAAGTCTTTAGCAGCCACTCGACCACGGTTTCTTTCAATGATCTGCTGACTGATTTAGATGCCACGGGGAGTGGTGAATGGCGATGGGAATTTTCTTGGGATTGGAACATCATCATGCAACTGATTCTCTCCCTGGTAGGTGTCTTTGGCAATGCTATGGTAATCGCTGTCATTGGGGTCCGCAAATTCAACTCGAATTCGACAGATGTCCTCATCCTAGCCCTAACCATCTCCGATCTGCTGACATCTTTGTGCAATATCCCAATTCCTCAGGCATCTCAGGTTCCCGCTTCAATCCTAGGAGCGTTGTACTGCCGCATCATCCTCTATGGGTTCCTCACTTGGGTTTGTGTCATTACTTCTACAGTCATTCTTGTGGGATTGTCCGTGGAGCGTCTGGTTGCTGTCCGCTACCCCCTTCGCTTCCGTAAAATCTTCTCCATCCGGCGCGTTTACATCTTCATCGTCTCAACATGGTTGTTCTCCCTACTCTCCTGCTCCTATTATTTCATTGATATCAAGCAGATGCTGGATGAGAACTTTTCCGAGGAAAACAATTGTGTCGCGACTGCCTCCAATGTCCCGTCGCGACTGAGGCAATTGAAAGTGTTCACTTCAATCAATTTTGTGATACGTTTGGTTATTCCAGTGGTCCTGATGATCTTCACCCAGATTGCAATGGCCTATTCTCTCCATCTGCAGTCCCGTCGCCACGATAAAACCATGTCTCAGAAATCCGGTCAATCATTTCACATCAGGGCCAGAAACCGCATCATCAAGGTGATGATCACTGTAGTTATTGCGTTCATAATCTGCTGGGCACCAAGCCAGATCGCATGGGTAGTCATCTCCTTTAACGGATCCGCTAAAGGCTACCTTGATAGCACCCTCAGGGATATCCTCAATCTCATCACTTTTATAAACTCTTCAATCAACCCATTCATCTACACATCTCAGTACCCTAAATTCCGTGCTGCCATTAAAGAAATTCTCATCGGTAAGCCTAAAAACAACGCACCACTCTTTGCAGCGAATGTATAATTCTCTTTCTAAACATCTGACTAATGTCATTTAACAATAGTAGGCCTATGCCTATAAGTACTTTTAATTCATTGAGTACTTCTTTTGTTGTAGACTGTAGATCTTGGAAAGAATTAATTTATGAGGGAGTGCCTCAGGGGTAGTTTTTTGACCCAATTTATTTTTATTGTGTAAGAATGATTTTGTCAGTCAGTGAAAGTTATTTTTATCTCGACATTCTCAATTCATCATTCTCTCATAGTTTGGCAGATGAGGAGATGAATCATTATGAACAATTTTCTTGTAAGAGACTCTTCTTACAAAAGTATTATCTTAGGTCCAGGGGCAAAACAAGCACTTTTGGATATTGATCTAATTTAGTTTGTGATAAAATAGTCTGTGTGCTAAAACTATTGGAAGCAAAAAAAAATTGATCTAAAAAAAACATTGCAAGTTTGTTTTGTTCTCTTTTATTATAGTCCAGGAATAATAGCCGATTTTTTCAACCGCAAACAAATTGCAATAGATTTTTTTTTCCACCGCAGTGCATTTCCCTGAAGTTCCCAAAATGACAAATTAAAAGTCCAGAAAAATCCCAGAAGTGAAAAAATGTATAATTTTCATGAATCCAAAATGGCTGCCATCGTGAGAATTTTCATGATTACTGGTAGTAATACTAAGACTGATCTGACCATATCTCTTTCGTGATAAAAGCATTAAACTTCCACCAGTGTTATATGTTACCATAGGCTTTAAAATGTAAGAAATAATAATTTGACCTCCACTGACCTCTATATAGAGGCCAATGATATTAGGGTCAGCGACCTTGATCAGAAAATGGATGTTTTGCATCATTATTTTGCATGTTGTAAATGTGGTTATGTACCAAGTGTTTCGATGTCATAGTAAGTCTTGCTTTCAAGTATTTGTAACATGTAATATATCCCCAGTTGTTGTGTTTCCGAACAGGCTGTGTGTCCAGACAATCGATTTTAAACAGCCATTTGTAGAAATGAACAAGCTAAGTTTCATCAATTTCTAGTACGAAATGTTGGGCAATGTTATAAAGAACAAACTAGAAGATTTTTTCAACTATTTAATTCATATTTTTAGAGTAATCTAAAGAAAAAACCGAAGGCTTCAAAACATTAGTGTCAGGACGCCCGACCTCCATCCTACATTTTTTTCTTAGGGACCTAATTAACAAGCTATGCTTCTTTTGCTTACTTCATCTCCCATTTAGGTTTTTTTTTGGGGGCGGGGGGGGGCAAACCTAATGAACGTTATGTTTATTCGTATGATTTTTATTGTACAATGTTCCTAAGAAATGCAAATAAATACTGTATTCTAATTTAACATCAAATCGAGTTGCTTGTTATGTAGCATTTCCAATTCTATTACCATTCATCACTTCCATTTAAATTAATTCATTGATCATTGAGGAGACATCCTTCGCACTTCAATACAATTAATTTTCTTTTTCAGTGAGGACAGTGAAGGACATGTTCCTTGAGATATTCAACCCGTACGGATAATTTTTCCTCACTCTCAGTCATAACACAAGGGTTTTGATAACACTTGATATTTGAAAACCATTATCATGATTCAGAATGTTTTTAGTCACACATACATGTATGAACGTGTGGATGATCAAGGAATTCATCAAAACCAGGTAAGAAGTCATATTTTTGCATATTACAGTTACCGAGCAGATCTATTTCGAGTAGTATGTGACATACCATCCCAAAATCACAAATAAGTCACGCCAGGATACCTTGGTCACATTTGCTACGGCCGCCGTAGATTCTAAAATTTCTACGGCAAGTAGTAATTCTACGGTCGCCTCAGAATTTCCACGGCCACTTACTCTAGCGGTCACATATGTTACGGTCGCCGCACGGCGTATTTTTTAATTTATGGAGAAAAAAAATCTGCGGCTGACGTAAATCCTTGAAATCATGACGTACGGTCGCCCTAGGGCGACCCTGCGCTGGCCGTAGGTTTTTGACAAATTCTACGGCAGACGCGAGGTGGCCGCAAGGCGCCCTCACGGCGGCCGAAGGGGGACTATACAGTGAGTATACCATGAATTGCTTTTCACACTCATCATGATATTTTACATTAGACATTTCATTTCAGAAAGTTTTCAGTTTCGCACCACGCCCATACACGTATTCTGGGCGGGAGGGAGGGGGTGGGTTTTCGGGGTCCGGGCCCCTGAGTAGGCAAAAAGGGGGCGCCAAAAAGAGGGAGGGAAGAAAGGGAAAGAAAAGGGAGATAAAAAAAGGAGGGAGAAAGAAGAGAAACAGAAAAGGGAGAAAAGAAAGAGATAAGGAAACAAGAAGAAGGGAAAAGGAGAAAGGGGGAGTAATAAAAGTGCGGGGGCACCAAATTAATGTTCGACCTAGGAAGGGGGGTCGGCATATTAATGTTTGACACTAATGTTCGACCTAGGAAGGGGGGACAAATTCGACCTTTGGGGTGATTCGCACGTCGCGCTCGCATCGAATAATTGATTTGATGGAAATCCTGTTAATGAATTCCTAAATTGCGTAGAATGTCCAGTTTTGGAACGGAATATAAAAAAAGTTCAGCTCGCGCTTGGCGCTCGCGTCGAATAATTTTTAAGTGCCCATCCTGTTCATGATTACCAATAATGCTTAGAATTTCCAAACTTTGGGTCATTTTGGAATATAAACAATTTTCAGCTCGCCCTGACAGATAGATAAATACCCATCCTGCTCATGCTTACAAAAATTATAAGAATATTCTATTTTCAGGTCTATACACAAGCTAAAAATCGCGTTCGCATGATTTATTTGGACTTAAACGTGTTAACTTGTTTGTAGGAATAAAGTGAAGATGTTAATAAACGCATTAGTCTTAAGTAAGAAGTACACCCTATATAGGAAACAACAAAAATTAGCATTTAACTCCACATGATGATAATAATAACAATAATAGTAATAATAATAAGGTCATAATTTACCCAAGTTAGCCCCTGGTGAAAAGGCAATATCTGTGCTTCCTGGTCACATTTGTTCTTTAAAAAAGTGGTATTACATCATATTCATGGATAGTTTGCTTTTAAAAAAGTGGTCTGCAGTTGCCCTTTTTCATGTAATTATGAAATAAGATAATTCAACATGCATTTAAGGCACCTGTTTGCCTGACGAGGAGGGGTCGCCATTTTTTGTTCGAAAAGTACACATGCATATGGGCCAAAATTATATGTCGGGCCCCCGAGGTGCAAAAGTCTCAATACGCGCCTGGTGGCTCCCGAGCAGATAACAAAAGGAGAAGGGGAAAGGAGGGAAGAAAAACAAGAGGGCAGCCGCACGTCCACCGTACGCTCGACGTACGGCCGCCGTAGAGCGTTCTACGCCATGCCTACGGCTACTCTAATTTCTACGGCGAGCGTTAAAATTCTACGGCCACCCCTACGGCCTGTAAAAAGTAGGAATCCGCCGTACGTCGACCCTGCGGCCACCGTAGATTTTCTGCGGCCGCCGCAGAAATCTCTCGAATTCAGGTATCTACGGCCACCGTACGGCAGCCGTAGAGCAATTGTGACCATGGTGCTTCTCTGTAAATAGCAAAAATAGTAATTTAGTCTCCAAAATCCCCAAATTAAAAAAATAGCTTATCTGAAAGAAAAATTCTTCTTCTTTGCATTGTGAAAAATTTGAAGTCGTGAAGTTGAATAAAAGAAAATATACTAGAGTTTCTTGGATACTACTTTTTCGGACTGCTTGGAAGTTTCACTGAGATTACACAGGATGCACATTGTTTTCTCCTTATTTCTTAAGCTCTTGCTGAATATCCTCTGCATTCAATCAAGTACTTGTATTGGTTATTGTTGGTCAATTTTAACATATTATATATCATTTTAAAGCTTAGGAAGTGAACTTTCAAGCTCAATAAAAATCTCAATATTCATTTTGGTCGACTTATTGTTGGTGTTGGTGTGGCAGGTCACATATAGTCATAGTAGGCCAAGTATAACTCAAATCCTAAATGAATTATGCAGATATGTAGGGTGACATTTATATCCCCCCGAAATGAATTCTTAAAAAAACCCAGGATTTCTTTTGCCTTTGTGCGTGTACTTTAAGAATCTGATCTGATAGATGGTAAAATGAGCATTGGCCTTTTCTTAACGATGAGTCGTTGTTTTCTATCACAAATAATAACTCAAACAAAAACAGTGTCTTTCATGTTTCATATATATTTGATTACTTATTTACATACCATCACCAACATTAACAAATTCAATTACACCTTTGTATCTGAAATTGAACTACCTTATTAGATAACAAAAAAGTAATGTCGTTGAATTTTCTAGTCCCAAACTTTGGAGCATAGTGGAATATTACAACATGTGGTATTTTATCTTTTACAACAGTCCTGGTTGTAAAACGCGTAAAACCCCACCAAGACACACGTATTACATTATTTACACAAGGTAAATTATTAAAACATACCAGACCATGTACATGATTATTGTGAAGACCGACACTTTTATCTAATAAAATTTACAATTTAAAGTCTACATATTTATGATGGTTTACTTAAAGCAAACAAGTTCGTTAATGACACTTTACAAATTCAAAGACATAAGAATTATAATCAACAGTGGAATCTACAGTGCGTCCCACAAAAAACCCCGAGATTTATCGATGATTTATCATAACTTAATCACAATAGACAAAATGACCTATCATTGTAACGCTTATTAGGATCTCTTCTTTCATCTGAAATTACTTCAATTTTTTCTCATTCACGCATGCATGGGTGAGCAAAAACAATTTGAAGAAGGGGATACCAAAAAGTCATTTGGCGGGCTGTACCTTGGTTAAAAAAAAACACATTTTTAAAAAGTTCAATATCTGGTCTCTAATTTGATACCTCAATTACAGAAAATGGTCAAGAAATAACAAAGTTCTGGTTATTTCAAATAAGGTTTAAATTTCAATAATTTCATAAAATGAAGAGGTTCTACAGGCTAGCGTTCAAACTCACTCGACACTCCGTTTTGTTGACGTTCAGTCACGCATTAAGCATGTTAAGTCTTGTTAACAATGCGATAGCTTCTGTGGGGAACCGGTGAAAACACATTTATTTACTTCTTGGCCATATTTTGTGATTATGGTATCAAATAAAAGAGCAGATATTGAACTTTTTAGGCATGCGATTTTCCTTTTGAAATTCAGATAATCACCGCCAAACAAGTTTTTGTATCCCTTCTTCAAATTGTTTTCGCTCACTCTTAATGCGTGAATGATGAATAATTTAAGTAATATCAGATGAAAGAGGGATTTTAAGCTTTACATTGGCAGGTCATTTGTCTATTGTATTTGTGATTAAGTTATAATGATAAATCATCGCTTAATCACGGTTTCGTTTTTTCTTGGACGCACTGTATAGTGAACTCTCGCATTAAATTGAAAAGAAAGAAAGAGTGGAACTGGGTAAAGAGAAATTATCGCTATGTTTTCATTCAAAAATATAAACCGAAGTTACGAGTACATAACACCTAATATCTAAGATAATATACAAATTAACAACATAAGAGCTCTTAAAATACATAAACTACAACTTTGAAAAGCTATTCCTACATCCATCAAAGGTTGACCGAGGTGAAATGTGATAATTCAAGGGAGAGTTTCATCAACAATTTCATCCGACAAGTTGTCAGATTGGACAACTTTCCTTGAATTTGATTGGCTGACAATCATTTTTTCAATGGTAATCATCGAATAAAATAGAACAAGTGAAAAACTCCCTAGATAGACATTCAATGATTGGTGTAAGGTTTTGAAAATATAAAAATAAGTGCCTTTATATAGGGATAGAAATAGAGTTCAAAGAAGCAACTCGAATACCTGATCAAGAATCAACAAAAAATAAATAAAAGTAAAAGTAGAAAAGGCAAACAAACTGAACTGAATTTGAACGTATCTAGTAGTGCACTGACTTTAATCTCATTGCTGCTTTGTTCGGCTCAACTCTGAAGATTAACAAAGTGCATATTTACATCTTTAAATAAACATCAACCAATCAAACCAAAGGGAATGTCAGGAATACGTTAAGAAGAGCCAATGAGAAATAGGAGAGTGAAGGTGAAAACAGGTGTCAGATGGAATCAGTGAACACCTGCATAGAGAAGGAATGGAGATGACTTAATAAGTAGGACAGTGATTGATGTGATGGATAAGAACAAAGTTTCTATAGAAACGGCACTGATTTAACTGAACTATGCAGATATCATAATCAAACAAAAGCAATTCCAAATCCACAATTAACCTTCCTACACTGGACCCGCGATACAGCAAAATGAGGCAATGTGTTAATAAATATCCTCTGGATGAAATGATACGACATAAAATAAAGAAATCCGATGTACATCCATTACTTCGGATCGACCTTGTGCCATTTCACCAACCTTAAATGAAATTTTGTGTAAACGTAGACCCCCCATATACATGCATATCTGTATAACTGATGGAATTAGTAAGCCATTACCTTTGTAAGCAACCAGTAGGCCTACATTGGCTATACATACTGGTTTCTTTTGGCCTAATGGTATATCACCTTATATGATTCCGAAGGTCAAAGCAATAGTTTGGTCCATTACACCAAGTTCTTCCTCCTCAGCCTCATCCACTTCTATGCTTGGGATCGCATTGGGGTCTCTCGGCATTCTCAAAGCAACAATCAACGCATTGCCCTCATTCTTCCTGTCCTCCAAATAGAAAAGGAACGTGAAGAGAAAAGGATTCAAAACCGCCTTCACTGTGATCAGAAACATGACTGCCCAAGAAAAGAGCGATGTCGGTGGAACACCCGTTTGGTACCCAAAACCAGCAAAGAGAACAGGCAACCAAGAAAAGATGTCCATGAGAATGAGGAATGAAATTCGGAAAGTGGCCCTGTGAAGGAGGTGTCGTTCATCTACTTTGGGAACGTCATCAGCAAATGGTTCGGAAGGATGGCCTGGTTCACTTTTGGATGGGCTATCAAGAATGAAATCAGGGGAAGTAGAGGCTGCGGTAGGGATCGATGAACGTGAGGATAAGTTACTAGCAGGACCGTCAGATCTAGGATATCCTGGAACCGATGCTGTTACGGTTGTAGGTGATGCTGTCATGGGTGTTTCAGATGCCGAAATCTCTGTGTTGTCAGATGCTGTAATGGGTATGAGGGGTATTGCAAAGGGTGTATCAATTACTGAAGTCGGTGTGTTGTTAGCCGAGGCAGAGGGCAATGTGGGGAGTCTGGGAGAAGGTATTGTAGCAGGCTTTGTACCTGTTGCAGTGTCAAAGTCCAGTTGGGAATCGAGTTTGGCCTGTGAATTTGAAGGGGTGCGTGAGGTAAGACCCACAGACGAACCAGAATCTTGATTGGTATCGCCTTTGTCATCACTTTTCGCACCAGGTAAGGTAAAATCTATGGTATCTTGATCAGTAGCATCAGCATGTTCGTCTTGAGGTGCAATGCATGGTGTTGGGTCAGCTATGGTACTTGGTGATGTTCCTGGTATGTTGTCAAGACCGATATCAGATTCAGCATTACCTGACTGGATACTCCGCCATTTTCTTACCAGCATCACTACATTAGAAATATCAGTGATGAGAGATGACAGAAGGTTCCAAACGAGAAGCATGTAGACCGTTGAAGTTATTGGGACATAAGGCATATCAGTATCCTCCAGTTTGTAAGAGGACCCAAGAACAGATCCGTTGTAAGACCTGGTAATGGTGAGGGAGCCAGTGTCTTGGGGCTTAGAGTGGAAGAATACAGGGATACAAAACTGAGCCAGTCCAAATCTCTTGTCAGTGTTCTCGCTAATGACCGTGATCAAGACACTAGTCACCATTGTCCACAGCCAACACATTGCGAGCATGAGACCAGAGGCTATGAACGTTACTCTTCCGCGAGGAGAGGCTGTACAAATCAATCTCTCGATCGTACTCAGAACTATCGTAATAGCGGACGCCTCGTTAGCAACCCAACCAATCAACCTGGCGATCGAACACCTACCGGACTTGGGCCATACATCCGCAATCAGGAAGTGGTCTTTGCCATTTTGGACATCCGCGGATGTGATCAAGACCATGTATATACCCATAAAAAGGTCTGCCACGGCTTGTCCGATCAAGAATCTGTTGGTCACCTCAGCCACCTTTAGTTTGTTGTCTATCAAGCGAAGTAGGATGACGGCAGCGTTTCCTGTGAGAGCCGAGGATGATAATATCCAAGCTAGTATAGTCAATGTACGACCAGGCAAGAGCTTACCACAACTTTCATTAGGGCCAGGTGAAGATGTTTTGATACACTTTGCATTTACAGCATCTTTCAGAAGACAGCATATGCGATAGTCTGAGATGGATCTATAAGAACAGGATACATGAAAAGAGAACACACATGACGTAAGAAAGACTAAAATAATTAACATAATTCTCATGATATGAACATTTGGATCATTTGATAATTTAATGATTTTCTTTTTTCAAGGGTCAGATTCATTCCAATTCAATTCAATGTGTACTTTTGGTGTCTAGTATCTTTCGTTTGGTGTAACAAAGCGCTACGCAATTTTACCACTAGATATACATTCTTGCAGACACGCTGCAAGAAGTCATTCTTCAAGATTATAGCAACGAGAATATATAGTTAGTTTGAAATTACTGATTTAGTTCTAATGTAGTATAATGAGTTCAAAAACGGATGCGGAACATGAGTGAGTAAACAAAAATAAGCATAATTTTTTAAACTGTAAGCAATACTGAATTATTATAAGCTGGTCAAATCTGAAAACAAAAAAATGCAACATGTAAAGTGTCCATAACGTTGCTATAATAATGATAATAATAACTAGCATTTAGTACGCTCTCCATAGTTAACTATATCACAGCGATTACAAACAAGAGTACATTTAAAAGAAATTAATGGGAAAAGAGGTATGTTTTTTAGAAGTTTCTTGAATTGATCTGAAGAGTTTGATGATATAATGAAAGTGGGTATGTTATTCCATTCTTTAGAAGCAGTAACACTAAATGTGCGATAACTTTTTTTTGTACGAGTGCTATACTTTTCCTTTGATTATTATGGATTACACCTAAATGCACTGTTTTCAAGATTTGTCTACATCAATTCTGAATTTATGCTATGAAATCAAAGAGATAAACCTTTCGATGAATAACATGATATTTTGTATTCCGCTGAACTTACATAAATTGAAGGGATTCCAAACCATTCAAGATGTTGGCTGTAAGAGGTGATGGCAGCTGTTCATTGCCCATCAATCTTTGATAAAATGACACGAAAACATGTAAGATTTATATATAATATCGGTATGTTATTGATGTAATAGGGTGAAGAGTGTGTTCCTAATGTGTTCACATGGTGAACTATCGTTCACAAAATAAACATCCAAAAGCAAAATCAGAAATTCTGTCAATAATGCACTTTATGAGGAAAACTTGACCAAGGCCCGTTTCATAAAAGGTACTATTACAGAAACTTTTCCATCGAATGGTAGCTTCCCTGTAATACTTGATTGTGTTGGCTGATTAGCAAGACAGTTAACATTGAATGGTAAGGTTGCTATGTAGTAACTTGTATGTGACGGAGCACGGGAAAGGCGCGCCACAAGGCGCTTTACAAGGACCGCTGTTGTTCATTATTTTTATGACATAAATTCTGCTTTTGATAAGTACGAAATTCTTCTTTATGCAGATGACATGGTCATTCATTACTCTCATAAAATACTGAAGAACTGGAAATATCCCAACTAAAGAGTCCGAAAGCCTGAAGGACTGAATGAATAATAACAACATAAAGATCAATTACGACAGTATCGTATGTATGTTACTTGCTTAAATAACTGTAATAACTCTTTTTTAAAATAGGGTTGAAACTTTTGTTCATTATTTTCATGACATAAATTGAAAACCAACAAGTAGAAAGATTTAAGATATGTTTTTATGTGCACGATAAGTTAAATGGGATGTCCTCATTGGAGAGAATTGTAACAAGATCAGCAAAATTGTCAATTATTTAGGTCGATCAAAACAACATGTAAACATGTCTGAACAGGAATGAATTTGTAAATCCATTCCATAACATAATTTTAATTAAGGAGATGTAATTTGAAAATTACAAGTTCATAAAATCAAAAAACAGGACAATTTGAATAATAACCAAAGTTAAGGTCGAATGAATGCTTCTACTATCGTTCACAGCTGTCTTGACCGGCGAACCATTTTTCCAAATCATATTATATCAGAAGTAAAATCGTATTATTAAATGGAAAAATATTTATATTAAAAAAATTTAAAAGAAAAGAAATTCACAAAAAGGTGCTCAGTTTTTATTTTGCTAAACTAAGTCTCTCAGATAAGAATTTATTACTAGTACTTTCATGGATTATTATTTAACTACTTGCTAGTTTTTTTTTAAACAAATGATATGACAATTTTATCATGGAATACTGTATAATTATATTTAAATTTTGTGACATATGCTGTGTTGATTATTCAATGATTTACTGTGCAAAAATGTGTATTATATTGATTTTTTCTTAATAAAGGAACCCTGCGCAAGGGTAAGGAATAAAATGTACATATGATTCACCGGTGTGTTGGCTCAGTTGGTAGAGCGTCCGTCTCACAACCGGGAGGTCGGGGGTTCAAACCCCGGCTGCTTCAGACCAAAAGATGTTAAAAAAAAAGAGTTACGTTGCTGCTACCCTGTTTGGCGTTCAACGATTAAAGGGATAGAGCCTCGTCGATCTGGCGCTGCACAGTGGCCACCGGGCCCACGATCAATTGGGCAAAGCGAATTTTCGGAGTATTTCATTTCATGTCTATTTCGAACAATAAATTATGGATTTATCATTTTTATTGATGGATTTTATCGCAGTACTTAAAATGCTCGAAATGAACCATGTGAAGATAATGTGACATTTTGGACACCTCGACCGTGTGAATGTTCACGGTGTGTTCACAGAGTGGACTATATGTGATTGATTTCACTGTTTACATGCTCCAATTTAAAGGTAAATGCTATTTTTTGTAACGATATCAAAATGAGTTCGTACAGAATCCAATTAAATGACGACCGAAGTGTCTGTTTGTATGAATAAAATGTATGTGCCAAAGGATTCTGGAAGAAATTGTGTAATTGCTGAGAAATCAGCAAATAAGCACAGGATTCGGGTATATAGCGTCGTGCCCGACATTCGAAGCAATAATTATACACTAGCTGTCCCACGTGCGCTTATCTGTGTTGGGGATCTTCAGTCTGAACATTTTTCAGCGTAGATTTCAAGATCCACAAAGTTCAGTTTATGTAACTGTACCAGATCTAGATCCTCGATGATATACTGACAATTAAGCCTTGTTATACAGACTTTCTCGTGGCATTTCTCTTTAACACAGTATGAGTGTAATTTCACACTTGTAAACTCCTCTTCATACACCTCTGGTTGTTCAGTGTGTGTGTAGTGGGAAAAGGCGTAGATTTGATTTATGCACTATTAATACGCTCAAATTTAGCATTGTAATTTCTAACATCGCGCTCGCATTTTGCTCCACACTGGCTGTCAATAAACAGTGGAAAAAAACCTAGGACACACAGTGTGACTGTATTTTCTTTAAAGTAGGAAATAATTCAAAATACACACAATTAAGGGTTGAAATGGATTTCATTATGAGAAGAAAAAAAAAAACAACTTACAAATACTGAAGGTTATTCAGAGCGGCAAAGGCTCCATCGTCAATACGCATAATGTTGTTGGATGTCAGATTCCTGTAAGTTTGAAAAGAATCATCTTAAGATATACAGAATAATTTTATTTTATTTTATTGTTTACTTCTGCAATTACATCATTCGTATATAATACATTTTCCATAACAAAACATAGTATATTGAGAACTTTTTTGGCATGAATCATAAGTAAGTGTACTAAAATTATCATTTCAAAATTAGTTAACATTTACAATTTGCAGGAGAGGGATTGTCATCATAAGCAGATTGCTTGAAAAATTGACAACCCCAGGTTAAAACTCATTGATTAATATAATACATTAATACAGCAGAATCGATATACAGCACATTTCATGAAAAACAGCAGTAATGTAATTTGAGCAATGAAGATGGAGATGATAAGGATGAAGATGATGGTGAAATGGTGAAGATGAAGGCGATGGAAAGGATGATGATGATAATGAGACCTAACCCCAGCATGAAAAATGGTAATCGCATTTCTTGGAAAGTATACCAACGTATAAAAATTACAAATTAGTTTTGCATTTGACAGGTTTGAAATAAGTGAGAACAAGAGGGGTATTCGTATCCACTGGGCTAGCCCTTTCTACGCCATTCTGTGCAACAACACATACGAAAGAAAATGCTGTTTATATTTTCTGCACCACGAATGCTCCCTTTTTCCCTCTCTATCTACACACTGTAAAAACGCTGTTTAAAATTTTAAGCATGTTGTTTAAGCCCGTCACTCTAACAACTACTGTTTAAACTTTTTAAACAAATGTTAAGACTTTTTAAACAACTGTTTAAAATTTGTAAAGTTGTTTAAAAAGTTTAAGCAATTACAAAACAGTTTAAACAACCTGATTATAAAGTGACAGGCTTAAACAGCGTGCTATTTTTGTTTATTGTGCAGTGAATATGTGAAAATTATTACACCGAAAATTATTTTGGTACAATGACGACATGCTATAATCAGCATGCGCAGTCTAAAAAACTGAAATATTACAGGCTTAAGGAATTAATGTTAAAGCTGAAAAAATCTTACAATAGTTGCAATGATGAGAGATAAGAGAATTGGCCTCGATTTACTTCTTCGATGTCATTGGACTCTAAATTTCTGTAAAATAGAAGGGTAATAGTAATAATAATAGTAATAACAACAATAGTGATAATAATAATAACAATGATAAAATTAATAGAGACTTCCGATAAAGTAAGCATAAA
>NC_054758.1:22162500-22245000 GCF_018143015.1 Lytechinus variegatus
CGCCGTGGACAATAGATAGTAAATTAAGAGGCTTTTACATTTATTCCAAGTAATCTTCCAATCATCTTCGTCATCATCATAACTATTAAAATTCATCAGACTACCAACATCATTATGATTATATCTTCAATATTATTATCAAGATCTTCATGATGATGATAAGAATATGTATTTCAATTATAATAACAACAATGATCAAAGAATCATCTTCATCATCATCATCACTATCATTATCATCACTATCATTATCATCATTATCATCATCATCATCATCATCATCATCATCATTATCATCATCATCATCATCAATCATCATTTTCATCATTATCATCATCATTATCATCATCATTTTCATCATCACCATCATCATCACCTTCATCACCATCATCATTTTCATCATCACCATCATCATCACCTTCATCACCATCATCATTTTCATCATTATCATCATCACTATCATTTTCATCATCATCATCATCATCATCATCATCATCATCAAGATGCAATTATCATAATAGTGACAACAATGATAATAACGGTACTGATAATTAACAGTAATGATAACGATGCAAACATTTATTCCAGGTAATCTTCCAAAGATAGTCCTTGATGAGACTTACATATACGAGAGGCTTTGGAGATCAGCAAAAGTTTCCCGAGTTATCTTCCGAATGCTATTTGAACTAAGATCCCTGAAATTGCATAAATAAGTGTAAAACTTGACTTCATTTCCATATCGATATGAAGATGTTTTCTTCCATGAGCTTATCTTATCAACTTCAAACATATTTATAGACATGTATATAATATAAACATTAAATATACTAATACCCCCACCATGGCCACAGTTCATTGAACTTAAATGCCCTCTTACTGTGGTCATGTGACCTGAACGCAAGCAGGATGTTTCGTAATATCTGATTACTGTCCAAGTTCCATTAGCTAGGTCTATATAATAATAATAATAATAATAATAATAATATTAAAAATATAGGTATATTTACCCAGGGAAGCCGCTTCAGTTCCGAAAACTGTTCTCCCAGCGGGCCCTGCTATTATTATTACCCCGGCTTTAGCTGGGCTGTCTAGGCACTCAAAGCATTCAAAGAATTTCTTCCTACTGGGTACCCATTCATCTCACCTGGGTTGAGTGCAGCACAATGTGGATAAATTTCTTGCTGAAGGAAATTACGCCATGGCTGGGATTCGAACCCACGACCCTCTGTTTCAAAGTCCGAAGACTAATCCACTGGGCCACAACGCTCCACATTCTACATTATACAATCTAAGTTATGATTACATTTTAGAAACTTAATCTTGGTTAAGATTTCAATGTTGAGAACGTCGACGCTGAGAGCTTGAATATGCATTTTCTTAGTTTTTAAAGGAAAGTTCACCAGGAATTGACGTTGGTTTTAATAAAAGCATAAAACCAGAGGAATGTATTGGTGAAATATGGCAAGAATCCAACTAATATTAACCGGGTAATGCATTATTTTAAATTCATGATTCAATTTTGGATTTGTGACGGACAGCTCCGCAATTCGTCAAACCAAATAAATTAAACAAAGATATTTTTTCATCCCCCCTAAAGTTTCATTTGTGGATACATTTAATCATCAGACACATCATTTCATAGTTTTCATACCCGTTTCTATAACTCTTTCGGTGAACGTGAATCATCAAAAAATGGGAATTTGTGGAATAAATTCAACATGACATAATAGTGTGCTTTTATAAAAAAAAAAAACAGTAAAAGTTTGCTCAATACTCTACAGGCAAAATAATTGTGTGCACATGGTCTGGGGTTTCATGTGGATCCGACTGACGAAAGCTCGTTCAATGCAAAATAAATAAAATGAATATTGAAATATATTAATGAAATTTAATCTAATTCGATACATTAATAAAAAAAAGTACATACAAATGCGTCAGCTGTGTGAGTCCATCGAACGACAATACAAAATCAAGATTCCATATTCTTGAAATGAATGGCTCTGAAGACATGTCTGAACTCTCTCGTGTATTGACCAGTCCATTCGTACTGATAGAAAATAAAAATAGAAGAAAGAAACATTGATATCCATTTTGTAAGGATTCTCTGTCTTGTTTCTATCTTGTCATAACCTGATGATGATGATGGTGATAGTGGTGATGATGATGATGATAATAATGATGATGATGACGATAATGATGGTGATGATGATGATAATAATGATGATGATGATGATAATGATGGTGATGATGATGCACAGCATTTGTATAGCGCCATATATCTGTCAAAGACATTCAAAGGCGCATCGGACATGTTGGAGGAGCCAGCCAATCTGGGTCGCCAAGAACGGGGTGCACACAGAACTGTGACCCACAGGTCTCTCCCCTTGTATAACCTCTCCTCCCTGTATAACCTGTATAATTACACTATTGTTGTGTCACATAATTATGTTTGTGGTGCTGGTTTATCATTTAACTTGATATTTTTCCTACTGACCGTGTACATGAACGACTCTATTATTATTATTT
Source organism: Lytechinus variegatus (assembly GCF_018143015.1). Taxonomy (NCBI): domain Eukaryota; kingdom Metazoa; phylum Echinodermata; class Echinoidea; order Temnopleuroida; family Toxopneustidae; genus Lytechinus; species Lytechinus variegatus. The sequence continues at coordinate 22,165,024 of NC_054758.1, forward strand.
GTTTCGACGTCACCAGTCCTGTGCCTGGGAGGCAAAAAGCGAACTGAATCACTATGACCCGCAGGCCTCTCCTCGCGTGCAGGTGGACCACTACACCGGGATTTCCCTATACGAATACAGTATATATGTAATTATTATTATATTGTTATTATTCATTTTGTATGTCTTAATATGATTTATTGTCATTACAAGGGGAGTCAATTTATACAAGCAGTTGTGCTTTCTTTGACCCCTCCACTTATCTCTTAATGTCAATTGTATATATGTACATTTTTAATTGTGGAAATAAATTTGAATTGAATTGAAGTAACACACAACAACACATCTGATACGGCTATGTTTTTGCTAACTCATTTACTGTATCACACTACAGGCGTATCCATCGACAAGCCTTTGCTTATATAGCGTATTACGCCTTCTTCTGCATAGGCGGCGGAAGCGGGGGGCAGGTCCCCCTAAATTTGAGGTGGGGGGCGGTCCCCCCTAAATTTTTTGTTGAGAACCTTTTTTTTTGCTTGTCAATTTTTCAATTTTTTTCCTGCGGCCCCCCAAAAAAATTCAGGTGGACCCCCTCGGAATTTGTTGTGGTCCCCCTAAAAGAAATGTGTAGAATGGAAGAAAGTAAGCGTTTACGTAAATTGAGTCGCATCGTTTCTCTTAACAAGTGCGCTGCAGTAGGCCAAGACTAATAGAGAAACTCTAGTTGGTAGGTCGGCCACAATTCGTTGTATTATTAGGTAAACTAGAAATAGATTTCGACCACTACTTACAAAACCTCCCCGTGTACGTGAGGAAGGGAGGATATTCTGGTCTCTTGAAGTCGATTGTAGCTCAGATCCCTAATAAAAGATATAGTATTTAGTCTGATATGATTTCAAACAAAACTTACTTATTTCTTGCTAATTTATCTTTATGAAATACCCTGAATTCAGATACACGTATTTTGAAATGGAGGTTATTAAGAACCCAAAATATTCATAAGCTTGTTACGGAGCACACCTGAGGTGATGCTGTCATTACCTAAAGCCCCTTTCACAATTCGTGATTCGACTGCTTACAACCGTTCCGATTATGTGCAACATATATTATGACCAAATGATCGCAAAGGATCGCAAGAGCAATTGTGAAAGCCCCTTAGCTTGATAGGATTATAATGGGGGCGACACAATAACACATACGGTATGTCACATGTGGTATTCCCTGTATTTTGTGCCAACAAGCAGCAAGTTGAAATTACAAAAATCAAATTGGCATAGTTAATCATCGTAAGTGATTATGAAAAAAAAAAATCAAATTTTGGATTTGTCTTCGTAATATTGAATTGATAAATGGAACCGATTTGATCTTTAATAAGTGAAAAGGAAATTGCATTTAGGTGTACTCACAATGTCCTCAGGCTTGCTAATCCGACGAATGTTGTATTCTCGATTTGTTTTATTCTGTTGCCAGACAAATTCCTGAAAAGGGTGAGTAATTAAATAAATGCATATAATTTCTTGTTTTAGCAAGTCGGACCCGAGTATTGGTTGAGTGTGCATCATTGAATCGACCAATACGAATGACGAAACAGTGAATATTTGTCTTATAAAACATATCTGCAAAATAACCGAGATAGCTCTAACGTCATGCATGAATTTAGTAGTAGGGCAAGATGTGGATCTAATTAATTACATAGCTTTTAGATGGGGACCAGACTTTAAATGAATTACATTGAAACCAGTACTATATTGGTAAGAGGAAGGCAGGAGTAACCGTTCTCTGTAAAGACGGGCACAACCCAACCTTTCTTCCAACTAGTCTTCATCCAACCCTCCGACCAAAGCAGCCTTTGAGCGATTCCATACGTGTCGTACGGGACATTTTGGCAACAATTTCTAGTTTCCTAGCCGAATGCTTAAGCAATAAAGCATCTTTTTTTGTCAGTGATAAAGCTATAGTGGGTAGTCATGTGAAAATCTAATAACCAACTAAAAAATGATAATGGGTAAATATTATTATAGGTGAATATATTGTGTGTCGTACGGGACGCAAGAATGTCCCTTTCGACACGCAATATTTTAAGCTGTAAACCAATTGACAACATATTTTTGTTGGTTGTCAGTTTTTTTCATGTCTCCCCAGTAAGCAAATTGAAGTTCTTCGTTCGTTTGGATAGCAGGTTGAACAATGTTGTGAAAATGGCTGATTTTTCTAGCATGGAATCGCCCCTTTGTCGTGGTCGTGTTTTGAATTTCAATCAATGCATAATAGAATTTTATTCCGAGTAGGGTCCTATGTCTGAGCAAGACTTGATAAGTTCAAAAACTTCAAAGATCATTCTAATCACCGAGTCCAAAGCAAGTTTATGGGACGGGGAATGCGATTTCAAATATAACAGGGGGCAAATTCTGTAACTAGACAATTAGAGACAAGAACATAACTCGGATGAGTAGCAATAAATCGAGGTTCAATGAAGGACTGAATACGATGGCCGGTTGCATCCCTTGCCATTTTTGCGTCTGTATAATAAGAAAACGTAGCCACACTTTTTCATTTTGTTTTCTATTTTGTTTTTTTACATTTACAAACATCACCATGTCAGCTCTGTGTAATTATCTCACGAAGTCGACGTACGATGCTACTATATTAACATGGCGAGGTACGTTATTTCCCCGCCAAGTCAACTTATGAACCCTAACGCTAAAAAGGAAAATCGACTTATGAAAACCAGTATGTCAATATGGCGAGACCTGTTACCTAGCTAAAAGTTGTATGTCAACGTGGTGCACTGTAAAAATTGTGGTGTTAAAAGTGACACCAATTGGTGTTAATAGAGAACCACAACACCAAAGAGTGTAAATGTAACAACCATAGGTGTTGTAATAACACCTATAGGTGTAAAACTAACACCACCAATTTAACACCGGTGTACAATAACTGGTGTGGTCCTCTATGTACACCGGTTACCACCACAGGTTTTGCTGTGTGAGATGTGTTAACTCGCTAAGTCAACACACAAAGTAAATGGTGAGATTTGATGTTATGTCGAAAGCCTCTTTGTCTGTCGACTTGGCAGGATAATCTATCTCGCCATCTTTAAAAGCCGATGGCTCTTTAAAGCTTCAATACTATAAGATCAGAATTTGCAAAATTGAAAGGATATACCGTAATGAATGATAATAACGCCTGCTAGCCTTTCAAATACTGATAAAAAAATACTCAAGTTTTGGTGAATATGTGGTTCATCCAATGTTTCTAAAAATATCAGTTTATGAATTTGCCTTCTTGAAAGCGAACGATACCAAATAATTGTATTAGCATAAACACATAAGAAAGTTGAATAAGTGATCAGTGCGGCCAGATACATCGAGTTGAGCCTGCTTATTAGCGGTATTGCCCGATCCTCACGGAGAGTGGGTGCCAGCTGCATGCCTGGACAACTCAATCAGGAAGAAGAAAAGGGTTGTCACAAAACACCCCCCCCCCCCGATAGAAAAACTTTAAAAAATACTTTGAAAAAAATTAAAGAAAGAAAGTCAACGCCACAAAATTCTGTCAGGCGGATCCCGCCCCCCTCGATCAGGTAGACCAGTAAGATATGTTACTTACAGATACTTGAGGCTGGTTAGTCCATGTAAAGCAGAACTGATGGAACTTAGTTGATTATTACTCAAGTCCCTAGATTTGTATACAAATGAAAATTGGGAAAACAATTTCAGTGAGCCAAAATCGAATTACCCTTGTTTTAATTGCAGTAGTTCTCCGAATAACTTAATCTAAAAAAAAATGTAATGTCCAGTTGAAGTAGCAAGGTCAATCAATCAATCAATCAATCAACCAACCAACCGACCGACCGACCAACCAACCAACCAATCGATAACATCTTTGACATAATATCCAAGTCCTTTGGAAGTGCATAGAGACATTATTCATAATGTGATATTCGCTATACAAGAACTGTATATTATTATCATTATCTAGTAATAACATTAACAATTTAGCTATCAATTAAACCACCTGGATCAAAACTTAAAGGCCCTTATTCTGAAGTCAGGTTTAACATAGTCCATGGCCTAACTCTGTACTAAAAATATGGAAAGCCAAAAGTGTCAAAATCTTTACTAAGTTGTATGTTTTTTATGTTTGCTGACCTCTTTCCTGATTTATCGATGGTGAAGACAATCATCTTTTTATACTTCCTAGATAATTATAAATGATTCAAGAGCCAAATGAAGTGAAATATGATATCTCTTCTGTTAGTGATTTATATAACAATTGGCTGTCCATACTTAAGCCACAACTTTAAACCTGAGTTTAAGTTAAACCCGACTTCAGAATACGGGCCAAAGTGTTTGGGTGGTCCTTTCTAGGACCAACACTTGCCCAAGAAAGATACATGGTGTACTGTAAATCCTACTACACCAAAATTGAAGATTATTCAAATAATGCACTTTACGAGAGAAACCATTATACTAGGGATTAATTTGCTGAGATTGTTTTAAACAAGGATAACGCTCCCCCCAAAACGGATAATGATGAATGCTCAAGGGTAGCAATAAAAAAAGACAACCTACAAATACGTCACATGTCCAAAATCCTGCATCGCGTATTCGTCGATATTCCTCAGATGTCGGTTCGCAAAATTGCTGAGTAAAAACAAAAGAAAATAACGCTAATAGATGTTCAAGGGCCGCGGAACGAATTTGAAAGCGTGCGTGTGATAAATTTTGAAATATTTGTTAGTGTGTGTGTGTGTGTGATAAATTTGGAAATATTTGTAAGCGTGTGTGTGTGTGTGTGTGTGATAAATTTTGAGAAGTGAAAATATGAAATGTTAAGTATTATATGTGATTTGAAATGTTAGATTGAAATTTAATGTCACTATTTGTTCATGAAATCAGAATAAAAACAGTATTCAAAACAAAACAAAAAAGTAGTCTGCTGGGCAAACCCTTCACTCGAAATAAGGGTCTGAATGTGCAACCTACTCATGCCTTGTGTACTGAAGGCTCTCTCGCTCAGGAACAGCAAGTTTTGTATGTGCTAGTCTTTGCGTGGAGGCACACTTGTTGATCAAAGTTCCAATGAGGGTCTGTGCCTGCAGACTAACAAAAAAGTGTGTGTGTGGGGGGGGGGGTTGGGGCTGAACGTGCATGAAATCATGATTGCATGATCAATTGCACGTTCCTATCCATAGTTACCAGCAAAATAGAGGCTTACCCCTCCCCCTCACCCCCCCCCTACCCGGTTCCGCGTCTCCGGTAATATATTTGGCCACTAACAAAATAGTAGTAGAGTTATTACTCCCTCTGTATGTTCCTTTATCTGGGGTAAAAGTTGCATTCTCCTGGTTCTTACTCTCATTGTCCACCCCCCGCTCTCCCTCTCTCTCACTTCTCTCTCCTCTATCTCCGTCTCCCTATCTGTTTTCATTTTCATGTCTTTACCCCCCCCCCCATTGTCGCAAGACATTTCTTGTCTGCAACGCAACACATGTAATACCTCACTTTCAAAACCATTTTTTTTAACGCAGAATACATGGAAAGTACAAAAGGAAATAAATCTGTAGAACTCTTGATATCTTATCATTATGAAACGTACTACGTCAATTAGTTAAGGCTAACTACAAAGATTTTAACATCTTTTTTTGAGAGTGTAATCTAGAATAACGTTGATTACAATTTTATTTGACTCAATTTCGTTAATGTCATTTGGTTAGCCAATGAACAAGCCGCTTGTATCTACATTTTATCATAGTATAAGCTCGAAAATCATAAACAAGTAGACACCCTTACAATAGAATTAACTTGATAGATATATTTCATTGCTTTTCCATGTTAACATTGTGTAAAACAATCCGAAAAATACGCACGAAGCGCACTTGAAAAGATCGTCTTTCAATTTTATTGATACTTATTCGAACATGAAGTTTCTCAAATTTCATGTCATTACATCTTTTTAAAAATCTTCTATGAGACTGATTTAATAATTTCCGATGAAAACATTACAACCCTGGTTGGATATCATGGGAGCATTTCGTAAAACAAATAAAATTATTAGTAATTTCCAATGATTATTGTTAGAAGCTACTCGAGCTTAGCAGTCGTTAAAAATCTCTGATAAAACTTTATACGAAACTCCCCATGCTTTAATTACTCCCCTTAACATGCTGAATATGTGATATGGAGTGATTGTAACATATTTTTTAATTACCTGAAAATACTGCTGTTTTTGTTCTGTTTCATCTATTTTTAAGATCAAGTTCGCGGTTATGTTTCATTTCCTCATATAAATTTCGATTTGAATTATGCATCTTTTATCATCCCTAATATTGACTAATTGTATATGTGTGGGTGCGAGTAACAGTGTCAGTGTGTAAGGGGTTTATGAATGTGGTGTGTATATGTGTGTGAGCGGAACCAGATCCAGGATTTACCAGGGGGAGGGGGGGGGGGGGTTAAGATTTTAAAGAGGTGTAAGAACAGTATGACTACCACAATTTCCGAAAGATTCTTTCGGTCGAAAATTGTAATAAAAAGACAAAAACTATCCTCAAAGTACAGAGATAACGTGCCACACTTGACCCCTGGATCTACTATGTTGCTGGTGTTTGAAGCAAATCCTGGAATGTTTTAGGAACAGTTTACATGGTTTCTGCAGCCGAAGTCCCATCAACGAAACCACCTCCTAACCGACCGATGGTATATCATTGAATACAACTAGCTTTGATCGATCTGGGGCCCGTCTTACAAAGAGTTGAGATTGATCAGATCATTGCAACAATGGACAGCTAGCAAAGTCAATACATAAAATACATGTTTATTCATTTTTTTTCTAGATATGAAAGTATATCCATAAATTCATATATTTCTTGACAATTTAGTGTGCTGGCCTTTGTTTACAAAGGACATTTTGCAAATTTCCTGTGGAAAAAAATATGGCACTGATGGATTTCTATAGAGTCACGATTGATTGGATCAAGATGGGGCCCTAGAGTAGGTTTCGAAGAAGTGACTAGACATTCTGTTAAATATGCTGGAGTTATTTTATGGAACAAAATACCTAAAGAAATAAAAAGATGCCCATCTCTTGCTTCCTTCAAAAACAGCTATAAAAATTTCCTTATTGATGCCTATAAATGAATCTGAAAGTTATAGTTATAAGTTATAATTGCCTCATTTTATCCCACACACTTTACATTCTCTCTCTCTCTCTCCCTTCTATATACACTGTTAGAAAATTTGTCCTTAAAATAAAAGAAGTTCCTGCAGCAGAGTCTCGAGAACACCTGTAATCTTACCAAATTGCGCAATCTTACAGGAAATTGGTATTGGGTGTATGGAACCTTACAAATTTTCTTTAATAAAACACCCTTTTCCCCTTTTTAAACAGACCTGATCTGTTAAATTGCAGAAAAATTCCTGTTTGATGAATTTACAGAATGATTCCGTGATTGCTCTTTGCAAAATAGTCTTTCTTTTTTCTGTAAAATCAGGGTATTTTTAACAGTGTATGATTATTATGATTTTATTATGGTCTCGGGAGTCCAGCCTTAGAAAGGCCTTTGGCCTATGCTGGCTCCCTCATATTCTAATTCCTTCTGTTGTTATTCTATTTTTGTATCCTTATCTGTATATACATGTTGTGTATTCTTTGATTTGTATGTTGTATGTTTTTTAATGAGAATTTGGTATAAATAAATGAAATGAAAATGAAATGACTGTAGCATTAATACTTACAGACACACCTCAGATTGTACCTCTTGGATCCTGGAATTTATTTTTAGGGGGGAAATTGAGAACTCTTAGAATTGTTATAGTTATCATGACTATAGATTTGATTTGATTATCATAATCATAATTCTAATCTTGTCATACCATTGTTAGCATTGTTAATGAGGTCATTGTCTGTGTCCCTGCCGTGTGTTACCATTATAATTATCATCATAATGAACGTATGACTATACATTAATTATTGATTAATTAATGATATTGAAGATCATTATTACCCTTATTCCTGTTGTCTTTATCGTCATAATTGCAATTGCTCTTATTCAAATCATCAATCATTTTGCAGCAAAATGTTCAATTGTCATTACTGGTACTAGCATCTCTATCACTATTGCAACCAGTGTCATCATGATCATCACTATGACCAACATCATCCCCATCCTTTTCTTTGTCACTCTCAGGATAATAATAATAATAATAATAGGCATTTATATAGCGCCATCTATCTAGAAATATTCTATTCCGAGGCGCGTTGTTATTATTATTATTACCCCGGCTTTAGCTCGAGCTGCCTCTCAGCGCTCATGCATTCAAGGAATTAATCCTACCGGGTACCCATTCACCTCACCTGGGTCGAGTGCAGCACAATGTGGATAAATTTCTTGCTGAAGGAAATTACGCCATGGCTGGGATTCGAACCCACGACCCTCTGTTTCAAAGTCAGAAGACTTATCCACTGGGCCACAACGGATATTCAAGTATTAGGAGATTTAATGAGTAACTAACTCACTTTGTATGTTTGGATGTGGTCGAATTGTCATCCACAGTGGATCCTTGAGATGTCGAACTCTCCCTAAGAAGGAATAAAGCAGAGTACCGTAGAGTGGCAATGTTCATACTCATCTATTTCTAAGGCACTGCAGAACACAAGTTCTTAATCATCCTTTTTATTGTTATTGCATCTAATACTCAAATCTATTCAATAGCGTATTTTGTAAATCGGTCATTAGCCAGAGGATTATTCCCTGTGTGAATGGATTGCATTTAACAGATAATTCATCATTGTGGGTACAAAAGCGCCGTAAAAAACAATTAGAATTACCGGAATAGAGTAGAAGTCTACATAATGTCCATATCAAGTTTTGAATATTATTATTTTCCAACCAAATTAAAATTTTCATCAAATTGAATGTCTCTTTTTTGGGTACAAAAGAAATAAATCAACGCTGAGGATGGTTGACACGTGTAAGTACCCTCGCACGCCGCCCACACCCACGCTCTTCTATTTTGCCTAAAGCCTAACTTCATGGAAATAAAATATGTTATTGTTGTAGTTTGTATTAGGCGTTCATTCATAGAGCATGTTTAAGATAAAACATACTTTAATTATTATCCTTGCTCTTTATAATAAATGAAAGCAAAAGTACTAGTTGGTATGAAAATCTAACAATTTTTCCTTTGGTAGTGTTAGGGCGTACTTTCTAAAAATCAAGGATTTGAAATAAATCCAAATCAGCTGTGGATGGTGACCAGCCGAATGTTCGATTTATATTAAACCTTTAGGAATAACTTTCAAATCTCAAACGATTTTAATTCCAATCTTTTAGATTTATATTTAAATCTACACAAGGTTTAAAACAAATCTAATATTCGGCTGGCCACTATTCACTGCCGATCTGGATTTATTTTAAATCCTTTATTTGAAATATAAATAAAATTGAATGGAATTGAATTGATTTTTAGTGTGTATTACCTGTATAATTGTAATAGTTATAATTTAATAGTTATGCGTATTCGTTAGGGGGCCTATTTTACTGGTAAAAATATTCATATACACATTTACTTTACATTTCAATTCAATTCAATTCTTTTATTTCATTTCCATTCAAAACATAATACAAAGTAATATAAAACAATACAAATCAAATACAATTTTACAGAAGGGCATTCTTACTTCGTAAAAAACCCAACAGTATAATATAGAGCATAAAAGGAAATGGAAATGAGGGGGGTCCACCGGGTACTAAGGCGAAATGAAAACCTTGAATCACTTCATTAGAAAGTAAATTTGAGCGCCACAAGAAATGATTCCCTTCCTTATGGAGGATGAGAAGTGATAATTCTCCCTGAATCTAGATGTAAGTGATATGAGGTAACATACGTTGTATAACCCAGTGGACAGGCACTCAGTCCAGGGCCCGTTTCCATAAAACTTGATGTACTAAGAAAAACCTTGCAATATCAGTTAAAAGCTACTGAAATCCTTCAATCTGATTCGCTGATAGTATTGCACTTTCTATTATAACTAATCTTTATGAAAAGGGACCCAGGCGCTTTGAAAACATTTTTCTCATTAGAATAAAAATATTATGGAAGTAATTCGCTTCATGAAATGTAAGTTGCGAATAAAGAAATAAATCATAAGCCCATTTTTTTTCTAATGAGTTCAATTCCTCCTTCGTAATCGTTGCTGAATCTTTTATCTGGTTTATGCGTCTACTTAACTTCAGTGACGTCAACAGACAATTATATTACCCTATCATTTTCCTATTGATACAATGTGAAAAAGATGAATAAGGTGCTGGTAGCTCTTAATTCATTATCCTGGATTTACTTCATGACAGGATGCTAACGCATAGAGATAATTGTATCTTCATGGTTAAGTTTGGTTGTTCGCTTAATATAACCAATGTAAGTTGATAACCAATGTACACAATTGAAGCAAATGCATCCGTTGCACACGAAGCAGTCAACCAAAAAGAAAAAAATGTATAGTTTCCATACTGAGTACTAATATATAATAACAAAGATAAAAGAAAAGTGTGTGTGTGAGTGAGGGTGGGTGTGTATGCGTGTGTGTGAGAGAGAGAGAGGGGGGCAGGGGCGGATCCAGGATTTTGAAATAGGGGGGCGCCAGCGGCGAGGGAGCGAAGCGACCGAGCGGGGGGAGGGTGTGGGAGGGGGATACCCCCCTCTTACGGCAAGAACTTTTTCAAAAAAATCATGTCCAAAAGTCGTATTTTGAGAGCACCTTTAGAAGAAAAATGCACACTTTAATCACTGTAACTTTATTCATGAATAAAAGACACATACTGACTCATTTAGGAGCTGGTTTCCAGTCACACACCGTATAAGCGGTCATTCAAAACATACATTTGGCAAAGGCTCTTCACTTGCTTGCATCGTGTGATTGAAACGTCAAATTTAAATGATACGAAACTGAGACTTGTAATCGATAAGTTCCGAATAATCCATTCTGTTTATTGTCATTTGTGTATTTACATTGTGTGTTTCAAACGAGAATTGTTTAGTCGTATGGCAACATGCATAAAATTTGGTTCTTTTTTCCCCAAAATACACAGTAAATTGTTACAAACTACAGAAAAAAACGACATCATCTTCTGGTAATCAACCTTTTCCCTCGTATTATTTTCAAATCATCTTCAATAATCCAGTCATTCTGCACAACCTCAAAGTAATATAATGCTTCTTAAGGGGATTCTCATCATTTTTATTGTTTACGTTCAGAGTCTCTCATCGCGTTGCCATCTTAACTTATTGTATTTATATTTATTTTAACATAAGATAATCAATTTTTACGAAGCACTTGTTAAAACTATACCACAAATAATTAAATAAGGTCAATGATAAAATGCTAGAAAATACATGTAAGGAGCTTTGATATCCAGTCCATAATTGTATAAGTTATAACTATCAGTGGCAGAAAATGTAAAATAAACCGAGGCTCGTCTTCGGTATACAGAGTTCAGAAGGCATTTTGTAAGCTTTTCATTTATGAAATTACAACTTGTTTAGACCATGAATTCATATAGGCTTCCAATTTGATGTTTTTTCTACATGTTGAATCAATGTATACTAGCTTTCCAACCAACAAAGTAAATGTTGTAAACTGTATTGATTGCCTTCTGTTGGGCAAAGCTATTCCTGCCAAGTTTGAGCTCAATCATGACTTTTATTTTTTTAAGATGAAAATATGGAAAGTTTATTTATACACAGCAAACGCGGAATGGGGTCGACTGGTGATTGAGAATATACAATTTTGCTCCTTGATAATTCGTTGGAATGATTGCTTCGGCGAAACTTAGTTGGGGCGCCCTGGATAATATGCCTCTGAATCTACCAGAAAGTGTAAAAGTTAGTTTACATTAAATACAAATATGTCTGACCTATACATTTCAGTGAAAACGTACATGACCAAGGCAGAATGATAATGCTGCGCACGTGGCGCCCGATATAGGGCTTCATCTTTGAGTGAAGAATAATCTCGGGGATAGACATTATCATTCGCATCGTTGACACTTTCTCTCGCGATCTGTTACTTACAATTTACATGTATTTGCCATAAAGACGGACAAACGCATGTTACAAAAAACACAAAATTTCGGGAAAAAATGATATCCAATCCAACATCTTCACACTGGTCACTGCACTGCAACTCCCGATTACAAGTGGTGCAACTTTCCAACCAATCGACTTGCGCGCCCTGGAATTCCGGAATTTACATATTGCAAATACAGTATGACAGAGGTGCATTTGTGCGAACACAAAGGCCATGAGCGTAAGTTAAAATATAGTTTTTACTAGATCTAGCCCTTGAAATTGACTACATTGTACCAATCCAGTAAATATAACCATCCCCCCCAAAAAAAAAAAATCCGGAGAAAAAAAGGGGGGGGGGCGCGCCCGGGCGCACCCCTCTGGATCCGCCACTGGGGGGGGGGTGGAGTAAGATGGGGAAGCTGTTTGCGAAAGCAAGAGGAGTGCGTAAGGGAATTTGGGTGCGTGTGTGTGTGAGAGAGAGGAGGGTGAGTGTGTGCGCGTTTGTGTGTGAAGCATAAAGACATATACGTGGAGGAGGGGAAGGGAGGTGTGTGTGTTTACATGATAGAGGATCTGTGTGAGAGAATGTGTCGGGAAAGGGAGGGTGTGTTATAGGTAAAGGGATGGATGGTGTGTGTGCGGTGAGAATAGACAGTGCGTGGAGAGGGAGGGTGAAAGTGACTGTGTGTAAGAGATAAATATAGAGTGTGGAAAAAGATATGGAGTGTATGTTAGGGAAGGAAGGTGTATGAGTGTGCTTGAGGGGGTATAGGGAATTTGTGCGTTTGTTTGTGTGAAAATAAAATGGTTATTTCCATTACTGGTAGAGTGGTAAAGTAAGCAAACCTTAAAAGTGTGTGTGCATAGCGTGTGTTTAATTTAGGCTAACACCATTATGTGCAGCAAATCAGGGAAAAATAGGGGAGAATATCAATTAAACGCAAACCATTTTCGTGATTGAAGGAATTAACCTGGAATTACTTTTGTAACACGATTGCAACAAGGAAGAATGGCAGGTTACATTAATAGTTCATGAATTTACACGCACAAAAACAAAAAGGAAGAATGTAGCATGATCAGTGCACACGTACAGGACACTGGGAGACGATATTTTGAAGAGGGGGCGGGGGGGGGGGGATATCTAGAAAAAAAAAAAGTTTCACCTCGCAAAATGAAGGGATTTAATTCTTCTTTTAAGTATACCAATCTGATTTCCAGGGGATGATGTCTGTGGTATATAACATACGCACACTTTAAAAACGATGGAGTAAAAAATTACCCAATAATAGGTATAAAGGGAACAAGCACGTTTACTCTGTAATTTGTTCCCCTATATTGGGCAAACTGTAAGTTTAAAGGGTAAATTTCACGCAACATTGCGTAAAATTAAAAAAAAATAGTTGGTATCACTTTACCAAGCAAACAAACATGTTCCCCTTTTTTCCCAACCTTTTTTTTTTAGAGTGCAGTAACCTCTTGAATTTGATACTCCCGCTTCCCAGGTCAATGAGTGCATACGCCAAATAAATTCTGTACCCAAATGTGGATGATTGTACAGAGCTAATGATCCTGTAATCACAAATGATTATTTTCGATACCTACAGATATTGTACTCACATGCATCGAATATCAGAGTACCCACTTCCATCGTAATTCTCCACTTTTTCATTGTCATGATTGTATGACCAGGGTAGTTTTTGTGAAGGCACATCGCGTCGTGCTATGAACATATAGATATAAGAGAGAAAAGGGAAAATGTTTGTAAGGTCGATAACAGTTTGCTTCTTCACCACGTCAATTTTACCATGAACGGCCAAGTCTGCACTGTAAAAACTGTGGTGTTATAACTGACACCAATTGGTGTTAATAGATGACCACACCTTGAGGTGTTAAATTACACCCTAGAGATTAAACATAACACCAAACCGTGTAAATGTAACAACAAAAGGTGTTGTAATAACACCTATAGGTGTAAAACTAACACCACCAATTTAACACCGGTGTAAAATAACTGGTGTGGTCCTCTATGTACACCGGTTAACACCACAGTTTTTGCTGCGCTATTTTACCATAAACGGCCGATTCTGTACGTACCATTTTGACCATTTTCTTTATGATATATTCAATCAATTAAACATTAGCTTAAAGAGGCTATGTGGAGCGTTGTGGCGTAATTTCCTTCAGCAAGAAATTGATCCAAAATGTGCTGCACTCAACCCAGGTGAGGTAAATGGGTACCTGGCAGGAATTTATTCCTTGAAACGCAGCGCGCGTAACAGCTGCACTGCTAAAGCCAGGGTAGTTATGCTGCATATACTGCAGAGTGCTTACAGACTTGTGGCAAAGCAAGTATTAAGAGCTATATAAGCAAGTATAATTATGTCACACATGGATATTTTAGCCAACGTATGACAAATGCAAATGTCCCAACCAGTTTTCTCTTCTTAACCCCTTTCAGATGCCGAGTATTCAGTGGCGTATCTAGGGAGGGGCAAGGGGGCACGTGCCCCTGGCACCACATTCAGGGCGCGCAAGTGAAGAAAAGAAAATCAAAGAATTAGCAAAAAAGCAAATTAAGGAACAAAGGCGCAGAAAAGGAATACCACTGAAGGTGATTAATACCACCGTCCTATGATATTACAATGGTAATGCAGTTTCAAACTCATTTAGAAAATGTATTTTGCACGTTTTTTTTACCCAAGGATGAATATTCGTGCCAACTTGTAATTAGTGGTAGACTTATTCTTTTCAAGAATTCCAACAAACAGTCCTTAACATATTTATTTTTCGAACGCATATCACAAGTTTTCATCTCTAGCTGCGGGTTAGTATTTTGATAAGATATTTTATATAAATGTGGGAGACCTTAAGATGAAGGTTTCCACATTTCAAAATGTACTATGTTGATATATATATATATAGTAACAAAATATGCTGAAGATAAATGATAATGCTTTCAATGCCAATATAGTTTTTATTCAATAAAAACTATATTGGCATTGAAAGCATTACCATTTATCTTCAGCATATTTTGTTACTATTAGATATATATATATATATATATATATATAAATGATATTTTCTGATAAAATTTCAAATATTCAAATCTTGGATATATAGCGCCCTCTCTCGGCGATGCTTGTTTTAAATTAAAAAAATGGGCATTCAAGCACTTATCTGATAAATTTAGTGATTATATATCCAAAAGTTACAAAGAAAGAACATATCTTGAAAGTTTCAGCCCATTCCATATATATATATATATATATATATAAATGATATTTTCTGATAAAATTTCAAATATTCAAATCTTGGATATATAGCGCCCTCTCTCGGCGATGCTTGTTTTAAATTAAAAAAATGGGCATTCAAGCACTTATCTGATAAATTTAGTGATTATATATCCAAAAGTTACAAAGAAAGAACATATCTTGAAAGTTTCAGCCCATTCCATGATTTGGAATAGGATTTAATTGAAAGACAAATACAAACAAATATCTTAATTTGATCGGGTGACCCGATCAAGTTAAATTTCCATGTAAAATCGCAAAATTTATCTGTAAAACAAATTTTCATTTCATATCCTCCACATCATAACTGTTATAGGGCATATCCATTCATATTAGCTAGCAATGAATTGGAATAGTGATAGTTGCATTTTGGTGGATTTACCAAAACTATACACAAGCTTTAAGGTTGTAAAATAGGCGCGCGCTTCGTCCTCCTATTAGGTCGATTTATTTACTAAGATCCCCCCAAAAAATTATCTATGATTTCCTAAAAAGTATCATTTTAAATGCTCCCTTTTCAGGTTCAAAGGCCAATAATTTTCAGCTCGCAATTCGCGCTCGCATTCATTATTAAGTTAGATACAAATCATGTTTATGATTTAAAAAAAAAACGACAAAGAATATTCCAGCTTAACGTCTATTGAAAATGTTCGCACTCTCATTGATATATAAAAAAATAAATACACTTTTAAAGGGGCGCAATTTTACAATGTAAAAATGGAGTGCTGATTTAGCACCTACAGTGCTTGTATAGTGACTGTACTACGAGTGCTGATTTTCTAGTTTAAAATTGAACTAGAAAATCAACACTCGTAGTGCAGTCACTATACAAGCACTGTAGGTGCTAGCACGTTATTTTTTACAGTGTAGCTCTCGCCCCGGGCGCCGTTTGTCCTAGATACGCCACTGCCTTAATTACATGATAAATTCCAGTTCCAAATCACCCATTTGCAGATGGCCATCTCGTTAGTAAGCCCTCATTGCATAAGAAAACTTCCATTCTTAAGGGCATGGTTTCAGAGTTTTTGGTCAAAACACCCATAGGCCTATACCCTTTCAAAATCCGAGTGCCCCCCCTCCAATACCAACTGTCATGACCAGATTATTATCCTGTCTGGTAGATCATATCGCAATGGTTGGTTAATTGGGTGATCCCACTGTACCTGGCTATGTCATTTAGTAAACTTCTGATGGGATATTCGTTAAGATTTCAAGCGAAGATGTAAATGTAAGCAGCAACTATCAAATTTCAAACGAAACAATACACTGAAGATTTCTGCAATTGAAATACAAACTTTGTTTTAAAATTTAACCCGATGCATAATTGTTTTACAACGTTAGTGAACAGTGGCGTACCTATGATTTTCCAAAAAATTGGCACCCCCCAAAAAAGGGTCTTCAACCGCGAGTAAAGGACATTACGCACCAGAAAAAAATTGACAAGCAAAAAGAAAAAGGTATGTTCAAAGGAGGGGGTCACTTGTATCTCGTCAGGGATCAGTTGTGACTCGTCATGAGGGGGGGGGGGGGGCAGTCTGCCCCCCTTAAGTACGCTAGTGTTAGTGAACCAGATTATGAGATTGCTTCAGGTGGGGTGACATCAAACTTAACTTACCTTCCAAATGTCGAATCGGCCCACATTCCCGTGAAGCCAGAGATATCGACTCACATACTGGTTGATCTAATGAGAAAAAAGGTTAATTCTTTTGTTATATTTTAACACCATGCACATGTCTATGTTCCATAAGAAGGAAAAAATCTGAAGTTAAATTGAACCAATCATTCACTGCAAAAACTGTTGTGTTAACCGGTGTACATAGAGGACCACACCAGTTATTTTACACCGGTGTTAAATTGGTGGTGTTAGTTTTACACCGATAGGTTGTATGAAAACACCTTCTGTTGTTACATTTACACTCTTTGGTGTTATGTTTTATCTCTAGGGTGTAATTTTTAACACCTCAGGGTGTGGTCCTCTATTAACACCTATTGGTGTCAGTTTTAACACCGCAGTTTTTACAGTGTTGCTTAATATGTTTACCCAGTTGTGATATAGGATACCCATTTACCAGAAATTTGAGCAAGATGATAGCCAACAATTTGACATTTTTCAAAATCACTTCTTATCTGTCAAATTCTGAACAAATGTATGATGTGTTAGAAATTTACGAATATTTTTTTTTGGAATGTTTTATATGACTAGCTTAATCATAACTAAAATGTGTATAAGTGTACGTATTTAATAAATGAGTAAACATTGACACGAAGGCAAACATCATCACAGAGGCTAAACGAAACAACATGATGGCAGAAATGTAATGGTGTGTGGTGTATGTGTTATCTTTGATGGAAGAACATCTATTCCGACGCGGAAAAAGAAAAATATCGGAGGAAAATATTTTAGCGACTGGAAAAGGGAGATGTAAGCCTTTTTTTTTTACTGTAAAGGATGATTTTGGTGTGAAATAAAATTCACTTATTCTGCCAAATAAAGACCAACTTACCATGATTGCTACCATTTTTCTCTGAAGTTCGACACAACCTTGGATCATGACATGCCTTACCGGTACCAATGACGCTACTGTTTGTTTCTTTAAATAAACCAAAGATTAACAAAACAAATTATATTTAAATATATCATATTTACAAGGGAATCCTTACAAGGAAATCCTATAATGTATTCAATTTATGCTGCCCTGTATTACATTCGTTTAGAACTAATAACCTGGGCCCTTTATTGTAATTGATTCCCTTTTTTATGAATAAAAGGTGATTTATAAAAAAAATACGTCAAACTTTATTTTTAAATGCTCCTCTTTCTTAGCTTTAGAGTAGTCCTAGTATAAAGTAGTATACGTGGAACGTTATGGCCCAGTGGATTAGTCTCCGGGCTTTAAAACAGAGGGTCGTGGGTTCGAATCCCAGCCATGGCGTAATCTCCTTCAGCAAGAAATTTATCCACATTGTGCTGCACTCGACCCAGGTGAGGTGAATGGGTACCCGGTAGGATTTTTCCTTGAACGCTTTAGCGCCTATTAATATGGCGGCTCAGCTACAGCCGGGGTAATGATACCAAGTATCAAACATGTCAAAGCGCAGTTGAGTATATGCACATAGTAACTGCGCTATATAAATGGACATATTATTATTATTACTATTATAATAGTATATGGAACATTTTAATAAAGAGTGACGAATTTCATTATTTCGGAAGCATGATTAGGGCGGTGTAAAGTTGACTTGACGAAGGAAGGTAACCCAGGGGGCGGGGACACAATATCAAAATGTCCCCCTTACTATTTTTGATCTTTTGTGATGAAATGAATTACATCATTCAAAATCGAAATAAAACATGTATTTTGGACGAGATGAACTTAGTTTTGGGGTGATAACCCCCTTTTTTTTGGGGGGGGGGGCTTGTCAAATTCATTTTGGTCGAAATTACTTATACATTTGGGGTGATAACCTTTTTTTCTGTTCTTTTTTTTGCTTGTCAATTGTTCCAGCCCCTTGTCCCCCTTACATTTTGTGAAAGATTTCCGCCCCTGATTAGGTGGATAGGATGGAGGTGAGGGGACAATAGCCACCACTACAAACCAATGATTTTCCTTACTGTTATTTTCAACAATGAACAATGTGCTCTCCGTTAATGGTGGTACACCCAAATGCTGGTTCTCAAATATGCAACACTATTTAATAATAATAATAATAATAATAATAATAATAACGATAATAATAATAATAATAATAATGGTGGCTACTTATATAGCGCACAGGTCTACCTTTTGGTGCTCATGGCGCTTCAAGGAAAATAAACAAAAAACACAACAACAATAGAAAGCAAACAAGAATAGAATTTGAATTCTCCTGAATAAACACAATATTAACATGATTAAACTGTTAATGAGAGATTAAATATGTTTTCAACTGGGACTTGAATGTTTCTGTTGATGAAATTTGGCGTAATTGGATAGGCAGTTCGGTGTTTAGCCATTTCTGTATTACACGAACACCAATTGGTGTCAACTTAAAAATATCAAGATATCTTCTAGGGGGAAGGGGGGGGGATAATTGTATTCTTGATGATTTCATTGTATAAGCCAGGAGCAGATCCAGGATTTTCACGAAGGGGGGGGGGGGAGGGGCACATTTTCCCGAGGAAAAATTTGACATCCCCCCCAAAAAAAAGTTCAACCTAAAGTAATGACATTTCGTCCACGAAAAATGTTTACAAGCAAACAAAAGGGGGATTTAAACCAATATTAATGACATTTCGTGTACGGATCCATCAGTGTATAGGCCTACTTAAAGGTGGCAAAAATGTCTCCCGACACAAATACTGTGAAAACATTACAACATTTACAATACAGAAGAAATACCACGTTTTGCGATATTTTTTCGGTGCTATATCTTCAAAATTACGGCCAGTGGTGTAACGTCAACACTATATTGTGTTCAGTACTGAACTGAATCCAGAGCATGTGTTGATATATCACCGAATGTAGTGCTTAATTATGGTGAATATTACTCAACAACTTTACTACATTACAGTTTCAACAACGGCCAATGCATGATAAACAAAAATCAACACTCATTACAGAAAGATTTGTGTAAGATGGTTGTTAACACAATCGTCATAATTGTAGAGTAAATGATAAAAATAATATAATTTCGTCAAAAATTAATTTGAATGCTTATCAATGAATCCTAAAATGTAGTCGTTTTTTTATTTTATTCAAACACCTCTATTCTCAGGGAAAATACATTCATTGCACGAATCTAAAAGCACACTAATAAATCCAAACTAAAAGGCCTACTATGCCTATTTGAAATTGCGCTCAAAAAAATTATTCTTTATCATGTTTATGGAAATTGCGAGGGAAAAAATGATTGATAGTGAATTTTGCGGGGAAAAAAGGAGTTTCTATCAATATTGCGTAGGAAAACAACGATTTTATGCAAAAAAAATTGGGCGGGAAAATAATGAAATTCAATTGAAGATTAGCAGGAAAAGAACGAGTGTATATTTACCCAGGGTATTAGTAGGCAGGGGAATGATCATCATTCCAAGTATAAAGCAGAGATAGCCGATGAACAGTGCCATAGTTGAGGCGTTCTCTTTAGATCCAAATGCTGCTATCAAAGTAATAACTCTGGGAATAGTTCTACCGCTCCACGTACATATCAAGGAAATGACCCCAGGAATTGTTGCCCTGCCCAATTAACAACTAAATTTATGACCGTTCAAGCTTGTAAATATGACATTTTTTAAAGTATAAACAATTATAATTTTTTTTTTCGTCTCATTAGCTTGGTTTTATCTTTCATTGACGTCAGACTACCTGCATCGCGGTATCTGGTTGAAAAATATATTTTGATGAATTTGGTGAATTTCGTTAATCAGGTTTCAAGTTGTCAATAAATCAGAGATCCCAGGTAAAGGAGAGCTTTACAATGATAAGTCGTTTGTCTATTCTATAATGATAAATCACCGATAATCTCGGTTTTTTTTTGTTGGAAGCACTGTATAAATATACAATGTGTGTCAATAAAAAGTTTACACTTTATAAGTTCCTGGGAATTGAAAAATATACCACATTGGGATAACTTTTTAACATACATTCTTGGGTTTATTTCTCATCTGTCGAATAAAAGAGTTTTTTAGACAGGATGTTACACTCGAGTGAGCACTGTCCCTTTTTGTAAGGCTCGCAGAAATCGGTTTGCGCATAAATGTTTATTTTCACGCTGTGTCAAGGAAACAGGCGAAAACGAACTGACCGTGCGGTACATTTCTTATGCATTTTTTTTTGCATTTTTAGCGAATTGAAATGAAACAGATACATTAAAACATTTTGTAATAACTTTCGCACCCACATTAACATTTTAACCCAAGGTATATAAGCACAACCTTGCCCTTTTTGTGCCAGCTGGATCTGATGACATAACTTAATGTAAACAAAGTTTATTTAAAAAAATCTCCGGCATTCTTTCACTAAGTTTTTATTAATAATTTGGAACTACAATTCATATTTCACTTAATATTTGTTTCTCCACAATCTTCCCAATTTTGACAATGATTAGCGAAACGAAAATCAAATCCAAGTCATTTTATGTAAATCACAGCTCCGTGTTAAGACAATATCATGAAGATGACGTCAGTGTGTTGTTGTGTGTGTGGGGGGGGGGGGGGGGGCGCGCAGTAGCGCCCTACGAAGTGTTTTGCGCAAGGAAATAAGTTAAAAAGGTGAACCCCGGCTAAGTTTCATTGCTTTATTCTCTCTGTATCTACATGTAGCATCCTCTTAAATATATACCAGGAAGCACATCACTATGTATAGGTTCCTGCTCTTCACAATTGTATAAAAATATGCATACATACACACACACACACACACACACACACACATATATATATAGTAAGTGGGAACACAATCTTAATTTCATCCATATTAAAAGAACCTTGGTAATGTTGGCCTATATGCTTTTAAAACAAAAATAAAAAAAAAGAAACACAACAAGAACTCGATCTGCTTTCAGGATGAAGACTATAACTATAAGACAGGTTTCATTACTTTCAAGAAAGCATTAGTAACCTACATAACGCAGGCTTTTATTTCCAAAGCTAAATGTTAAAATAGGGGTTTATAGGCATATGCACTTAAGAAATTGATATTATCAGCACTTTCATTTACACAGGCTAATTGAGTTTAGACTCTATCTAAGGCAGTACTTAAGAAAATTCTAAGGACTGAAATATCTTCTTGTAGGAAACCAAAACAAACAAACCTAATGATCCTGCCGTTTCAAATCAATTAGTTGTACGGTAGGCCTATTAGCAGAAAACCACTCAGGACTGTCATTAAACGTGGTGAAAACGGTTTTTTTATTCTACACCATCCGATGTATTGTTTCAATTAGCAAGATGTTTAATTATAATTTGTATGGTGTTTACTAGTACATACCTTTCGTGTGCGCGCGTATGTGTGTCTGTGGGAATGTGTGGGTGCTTCTTTGGCCGTACATTCGGTGACGAAATTATAATGATGACTATCATCATGTAATTATGAGTCTGTCGAAATTCTAACGTCCTATAAATATCAAAATCTTATTTACGAGCAGTCGACGAGGATCAAAACATAATTTTTCGTCATTAACACTTGACGTCTGTCTAGTTTAATTGCTGAAAGCAATCACACTGTGAAATGGTGTGCAAGCGATATCACGATCATCTGAGTCAGATTGTAAACATTATCGTCTTCTATTTCAGATTTTATTTGTGATGATGCCAAAACTTTACAACGATAAAAAAATTCTGGACTAGATTTCGATTGAATCAACATGATCAAGGTTATGATGAAAGAAAAAGAGTTGTAATTCGTGGATCATATCAACTTATGAGCTAACATTCCTTCTAGACGTTATTACCGTGGGCTCGTTCTAGCATAGACCTACTTCATGGTTCTAGCAATGGTGTCGCCTTTAAAGGCGTTCAAGGCAATCTTTCCGATCAAGACATTTACCGCACCTGGGGATGGATTTAAACGATTTTTATGAACTTCTCGCTGAAGGAAAGTGCGGCATGGCGGCAGATGGGATTTGAACTCGTGTCCCTCTGATTAACAGAACGTTGACTAACCCACCGCAACACTTCCACGCTTGGGAGACAGGAATTATTTTAATATTTGTTTTCTGTCTGCCTTAACTAAAGACGCTAGAGATCATGAATGAAAACGAATATGTATCAAATTCAACCATTATTGAATGGCCAACGCTACAAGTATATCAGATAGTATTGGGCTTTACGAATATAGTTCTGAATGTCATTTCCTGCGTGCTGACTTTGATTACGATGTTGTGTATAATACTGAACAAGAACTTTAGAAAGTCAACCAACATCATACCTTTCAACATTGTTCTATGTGATTTCGTTATGGTCATGACGCTTTCTGTTCATTTCTTGGTACGTTATGAAGTGAAAGTACACTAGTAATGTTATTATTAGGTTTTTGATGTCATAACTATCATCATCGTCGTCGTTGTCGTCATCATCATCATCATCATGACATTGTCGATGACGACGAAGATTTCATGATGATGGATAATTATGTCATATTCATCATCCTAATCATTATTGCAATTCTATAACTATTTGCCTCATCATCATCATCACCATCATCATCATCATCATCATCATCATCATCATCATCATCATCATCACCATCATCATCATTATCACTATCATCATCATCAGCAGCAGCATTTTTACTGTGTATTATGTACAATGACCCTCATCTGAAGTAGATGTGAACTCAGTATGCTCAATAGGAACTAAAATTAGTACACCTTTTGTAAATAAATCATACATTTAAAGTGTCACCAATTGATAATACTAGTAAGTCTGACACATGCTATGCCTAGTGTATCAAAACCTACATTGCTTCTGACTGGTAATTTGAGAACGAGAAATAAAACCATAGGTAATGTACACTCTGTCTTGTCACTTAAATAACTACTAGATCTATAAACTTGCTATTGGCGCAACACAATAACTTGATCTTGGACAAATAGAAAATAGTTTTTGCATGCTAAACAATATATCCATCTCTCATCAGGCAATGGTAAGTTTGGCACAATACTTCCAATTCTATAAGTAGCGGATACTAAGCGATATCAATTTCTTCCAAGTAACCGCAAGGGTACTCACGGTACAAGTTCTTAACATTTTAGTGTTAGGACTGACTTCGACTGTTCAAAAATCCTCTCAGTTATCAAACTGTGAACCGCTGAAATCGATGCATATGTTTTACTTATTGTATACAAAGCACAGCTTGGTCAAGCTCCTGGCTACACTGCAAAATTATTGAGGTATAAACCAATAGTCATGGTCGCAAATTGCACAGTTCAACTGATCCTCTGGTTTTAGAGATTCCATCCGTCAAAACAAAGTAAGACTAGGTGATCAAGCATTTTCTTGTGTAGCCCCTAAGCTCTGGAAGAGCTTACCTTTGGAAGTTAGGAAAGCATAGCCGAAAACAACTTTAAATCAAAGCTCAAAACACATCTATTTAATCAATGATAATCATTTTAGGAGTCCTATAAACATGAAAAAGGGCAGTAGAATATATGCTTTAAGAAATAGTTTATAAGCTCTATGCATTAATTTACTAAATTATTATTATTTTTATTCTGTAAACAATTTAAGAATTTGGTAGGGAGGTAGAGAAATAATGGAGCTTGCACAGGCCTGACCTCTACCGGAAGTGCATGTCCCAGCAAAATTGCAAAATTGGATGTTG
Source organism: Lytechinus variegatus (assembly GCF_018143015.1). Lineage (NCBI taxonomy): Eukaryota > Metazoa > Echinodermata > Echinoidea > Temnopleuroida > Toxopneustidae > Lytechinus > Lytechinus variegatus. The sequence goes on from NC_054758.1 coordinate 22,189,663, forward strand.
ATATCGAAAGCACGAGTATTAGCTGTATTACGTCATAAGGAGTATTGTGTATTGATTGGAATTCTTTTTATCTTTATAATATGTAGGACAATTCGCCAACTGATGCTGCATTTGTTTTGATATACGTAGCAGATTTCGCATCTGTACTGAGCATTTTACTAGCCGCCGTACACCAGTTCACTACCATCCGGTTGGACCCGTTCGGTACCCGTGGACTTATCACGACGCCCCGTGTCATCGTTGCCTGTATTATCAGCTGGGTCGTCTTCACACCTGCCGGGATTTTCTTCAGAAGGATTCAGAATTACAAAGTTTTTTACGTTGCATCAGCATCTAGCGACACGGCTCTCCTCGTCCTCACTGGCTTCTTCTATGGCTTCGTCTATACCACAATCTCAAGCGGCCCGGCTGGTATCAGCTTTTCTAATCAGAGAAAACTAGAAAACAGAAGAGTATTTGTCACAATATCTCTCATTTACGTTACAACTTTATTTTTTAGAGTAGTGTATAGATTATTATATGTCCTGGCTGGATTTTTGGATTCGATTGACTTTATTCTTGTGGGAAATATCATCTATGATATTGGAACAATGTCAAACTCACTGGTATATTGGTGGCGACTTAAAGAGTTTAGATCTTTATTTAAGTGTAAGAAAATCACAAGAATCGATGTACATGTTTAATGTCTATGTAAAGTAGGCCTATTATCAGAAAACAAGTCAACTTTAGATAAACGATTGACATTTTAAAATTGTTATGTTAACTTTTTGAACAATTTTGGAAATTGGCTTTATTAACAGATAGTAGACACCACAATAATGCGATATTGGCAATTGATGGAAACTGGTAGGATCAGTGGCGTACCGTGGGTCATCACGGCATGGGGGGGGGCACCAGAAAAAATGTTGAGTCACTTGGTGAGCGCGCGAAGCGCGCTCAGTTGCCAGGTATACTGACTTAAACTGACCCAATAAAGACAATAAAAAGGACAGTGCCATTAAACGGATAGGTATCTCACTGGTCACATAATGCGAGCGCGAAGCGCGAGCAGAATTTTTTTTGATATTCAGACCTAAAAAGGGATGTTCTAAACAAACTTTTGTAATCATGATACGTACCTGTCTTGCTAAACAAAAAATGCGAGCGCGAAGCACGAGCTGAATTTTTTTTGTATATATTGACCACAAACAGGGATATTTCAAGGACTATTTTTTTAAGGAATCGATTAAGTCAGAGTATACATATCTCACCATAGTCATCTAATGCGAGTGCCAAGCGCATGCTTATTTTGTTAGAATTACATCTAAACACATTAAGCACTTCATTGTAATACGCATCTCACTAATCAAATATTACGAGCGCGAAGCGCGAGCTGAAATCTAAGGAAATTCAGACCTGAAGAGGAGCATTTTAAGGCTTGTTTGTAGGAATTCACGGAGACCATGCATTTTCACTAAATAATGTGAGTGCGAAGCGCAAGCTGAAAATAATTGATATTCAGATCAGAAAAAGGGACATTTTAAGGACTGATTTTAGGAATTCATGAAGAGCAGACATATCTCACTAATCCACTAATGCGAACGTAAGCACGGATAGGATGTGTTTTATTGTAAGACCTTAAAATAGGTCTTAATAGCTGAACGTTGTTTATTCAAATACATGAACACTTCATATTGGCTGGATATTATGATTGCACGTGGAAACAAACACTCGTTAACATTAAGTTCTTTGTTTTAATAAGTAATGCATCTAAACATATGTTGCCATTTTATACCGATTTTATTTTTGTATATTTGTAAACCCCGACTAGTGAGGAGAGCTTTACAACAGAAACTAGCTTTTCTTTTAGTCATCCTCAGGCACTAGTTGGTGGTAATGTATTCCTCTTGTACATATTCTTGTTGTCTTTTGCCTGGAAATAAAATGAATAAAAATGGGGATATCACTCAAAGTATGAAAAAGAAAATCAACAATGACACAAAATTGGTAGTATTATTTCGTTGGCAATACGACCATGTACAAACATTGATAGAACGTTGGATCTGGACAATGAGTTCATTGCGGCGTGCCTGGCAAAACTGGATTCGCACAGACATTGAATAAAGTGATTATTTTTTCTGCATAAACCCCAACGTAAGTTTTGAATAAGAATGTGGCTTGATTCACATGCCGTTTAAACTCGAAACAAATTGTGTGGGATTTTTTGTTTTAAATTTTTGCTAACCATATTTTTCAAGTACATGTATCCAAAATAGTCCTAAATATAAACAGAATCGATGGACATATTATGATGTAGGATGATAGGATAAGTATGAAAATTGGAGAATAATATGGGTTAGGTGATAAAGAGTTGTGTACTTTTCCTTGTAACCAATTAGGCATATTATTATTTTTTTTTGAATTAATGTCAAATGTTGGGAAAATGTCGGAATGATGTTAGAACGTTGGATAATTATACCTAGAGAAACGTTGAACAATATTGTGCAAGCGTTTAACATATAAATAAATGTGTGTATTTTATGTCTAGTTCTTAAAAATTTGAATAAACAGAATTTCATGTAATAAAATAAAAATATGAAGTGGGGATATGACATCATTTGCTCGTTGAAAATTCATGAAGACAAGCATAGAATATTTCACCAAAAACATTGCAAATCGTTAATGTTAGTATGTCAGAGGTTTGTCATTCCTTGTCCAATTTTGAGAAAATCTTTTGTTTTTTGTTGGTCTTTGTCTTTGTTAAAATCATATTACTTTCAATCAGGCCAGGGGTGCATACCCCTTTAACTAGATATTTTCATGTAAAAACCTGTGATCTAAGATAAAAAATTGTGGCCTAGAAATCAAATCAGATTAACCCCATGCACTTGAATATGCATGCAAACAGTTGTACTAAAAAATTAGTGACCCCCAGTGCACAATGCACTCCTTCAGTGTTGAATGTAAACAACATAACTACAGTGTTCGGTGAGCCTAGAGAAACAAACTTTATTGAATGTAATTTATCACCTGACTTCACATGTCATATCTAAAACATGGCAGAACTGAACATTTTAGATATGTTCCTTTTCGGTGGGATTCAATAACTTTTTAGCACCACTGTAATAATAATAATAATAGCAGGGCCCACTGGAAGAATAGTTTTGGGAACTGAAGTGGCTAACCTTGGTAAATATACCGTTAATATTATTACACCAGCCAAGTTTAAAATTATCTCAAATGGTTCTGCAGTTATAGCGAAAACTAGATATTTTCAGATTTTATGAAGGGTGACACAACACTTGCTCCTGTGGCAATTGTTCCGGGATTGATTTAGGCTAGGATATAGGGCAAGGCTTACACTAGAGTTTTATGTTAGGTTTAGAGTAGGGTATACTAGAAGTATTCAGGGGAGCAATTGTTGCAAGAGCAAACGTCATGAAACTGTAGCTGTATAGAGAGCTCTGTGACCTTTGACTCTAAAATCTGAATGTGTGTTTGGACAAGTTGATCTGTGAAATAATTTTTCTTAGTTTATAGCTTTTCACAGGAACAACAACCGGACAGACAGATGAATAACCTGAAGATAGGCCCGTATTCTGAACTCAGGTTTAAATTAAACCATGGTTTAAAGTTGTGGTTTAACTATGGATAGCCAATAGGGGCACAAATCCCTGACAGTACGTATCTAATTCATTCATTCATATGACACCCAAATTGTCTGGGAATGATAACTCAAGTAATTTTCATCTTTATGACAGCAAAAAGAAACAAATTATAGCACAGACTTAGACAATGGTCTAAGTTAAACCTGACTTCAGAATACGGGCCATGATGTATACAACACACTATCTGTACAGCCAACCAATGATTCATCAATAAATGCCAATCGGAATTTAATAGCTTTTGCATGTGTGTACTGGGATAAAAAAATATTCTTGCTAATTTGAGGAGAAAAAATCTGATTGAGAGCCCCCCCCCCCAAGATAAAAAACCTTTCACAAACGTCCCCAATGTGTCACTATACCAGTAAGGTTCCACAATATCCAAAGTATATGTAGGGCCTAATAAATGAATAGGGCCTTGAAAGGAATGTCTTATGTCTCGTGTTAGTGATTAACATTGAGACGCATTATAATTAAATTATCTGCAAACATATCTTATTCATCCATTTAATTTAAAGCCTGTGTATAGCTTTGGTAAAGGGTTAATAATGTGATTGATAATCGAATATCATCTAATATGACAGTCTTACTGAAGCGTAGAGACCGTTAGATATTTTTCCAACTGCCACTTCTCTAAGAAAAATTCAAATATTCAAATCTTGGATATATAGCGCCCTCTCTCGGCGATGCTTGTTTTAAATTAAAAAAATGGGCATTCAAGCACTTATCTTATAAATTTAGTGATTAGATATCCAAAAGTTACAGACAAAGAACATAACTTGAAAGTTTCAGCAGATTCCATGATTTGGAATAGGATTTAATTGAAAGACAAAAACACACAGATATTTTAATTTTATCGGGTGACCCGATCAAGTTAAATTTCCATGTAAAATCGCAAAATTTATCCTGTAAAACACATTTTCATTTCATATCCTCCACATCATAACTGTTATAGGGCATATCCATTCATATTAGCTAGCAATGAATTGGAATAGTGATAGGTGCATTTTGGTGGATTTACCAAAACTATACACAAGCTTTAACAAAATACCTCTTTATCAATAATGTAATATCTGACGCAATTATCTAACAAGTGGAATGCCTCTGGCCGTCTCACCTGCATCACGCAGTTCAATATAGCAGCAGTGCTGACTTTGAATACTACTCTAACTCGCACAAGATGTTCAGTGATACATGGTTACACTTATGTCCACTTTTTATGAACTAGACCAATAAACTTACAGAGATATGATGGTTATCCAACAAAAAAACCCAACATGGCCAAAGTTCATTGACCTTACATGACCTTTGACCTTGATCATGTGACCTGAAACTCGAACAGGATGTTCAGTGATACTTGATTGCTCTTATGTACAAGTTTCATGAATCAGCTCCATAAACTTTCAAAGTTATGATGGTAATTCAACAGATACACCCAATTCGGCCAAAGTTCATTGACCTTTGACCTTGGTCATGTGACCTGAAATGCGCACAGGATGTTCAGTGATACTTGATTACTCTAATGTCCAAGTTTAATGAACTAGACCAATAAACTTTCAAAGTTATGATGGTAATTCAATAGATACCCCCGATTCGGCCAAAGTTCATTGACCCTAAATGACCTTTGACCTTAATCATGAGACCTGAAACTTGCACAAAATGTTCAGTGATGCTTGATTACTATTATGTCCAAGTTTCATGAATCAGATCCATAAACGTTCAAAGTTATGATGGGAATTCAACAGATATCCCCAATTCGGCCAAAGTTCATTGACCCTAAATGACCTTTGACCTTGGTCATGTGACGTGAAACTCATGCAGGATGTTCAGTGATACTTGATTAATCTTATGTCCAAGTTTCATGAACTAGGTCCATATATTTTCTAAGTTATGATGACATTTCAAAAACTTAACCTCAGGTTAAGATTTCGATGTTGATTCCTCCAACATGGTCTAAGTTCATTGACCCTAAATGACCTTTGACCTTGGTCATGTGACATGAAACTCTAATAGGATGTTCAGTAATACTTGATTAACCTTATGGCCAAGTTTTATTAACTAGGTCCATATACTTTCTAAGTTATGACGTCATTTCAAAAACTTAACCTCAGGTTAAGATTTGATGTTGACGCCGCCGCCGCCGTCGGAAAAGCGGCGCCTATAGTCTCACTTTGCTTCGCAGGTGAGACAAAAATCGATTTAAAAGTGAGAACAATAATTTTCATAATTTGTCATAACTTTTGGAAATGTACCTAATTCAGCACATGATAATAAATTAGTGATATGACAGACAATCCATGCAAGGACCCTTTCATTCAATGAACCCCTGGTAGAATCAATAAATAAAACACTTATCTAAACTCTTGTGTGGCATTCAAAATAATTTATTGCGAGGACACTTGTGAAAACTGATATGCCAGAGCCCATTATGTTCAAACATCATACCCAGGGTGCATTTGCATGAACCCTGTTAAATAAGTGGAAACTGCCAATAGCCAATCAAAATTCAGGATTCCATGGCAGTTACCAATGCTGGCAGTATTACCGATGATTCAGACAACCTGATATACAGACAACAGCCAAGATTACCCAGCATTCAATACCACTTTTTAGCAATGGCTTTGTGGGCTAAGAATTATATCACTCTGCATAACTCACCGTCAGAACAGGAAAGTATTAAAATTACATTTTGAATTTTTGCCTTCAGATTCTTATTGCCATGAAAGGAAATTAAGATTGTGTCTCAGTTGAATATGAGCCAACATTCATTTAGTTCCCTTGTCTAGAGATTAAACCTTTGCATAAGGGCAATTCCATAAAACGATCAAATCTTTTTGTACGTCCAACCCCCATTTTTCTTAAGTCTTACTTCACTTCATAAACTGACGAAGAACATTACAGACTGTCAAAAGAAGAAGAAATCGGAGACAGAAAGTTTCATGAAGGTCCAACATATAGGGGGTCGGACATACATATTTTATTGAATTGCCCATATATATTAGACCTTTGTGAACTTTGACCTTTGAAAATGTACCTGTCAAAGGTACTGTATGCATCTTAATACAGTGTATTAAAAGAGGTCATATCAAACAAATACTGGAAATATAGGTAACTTTGCCAATGTCAAACCTCTTACAACCACCAAAACCTGTATGACTTCAGACGATTTCGACTTACAGAAAATTGGTAACACAAGTATTGCATAATCTGGTCTCAAAAGTTGCTTTGACTTGGGCAATTATGTCACTTATAGAATGTTAATGCATGCAGAATTGACTGAAGTTATAGAGTAGATGCTGAATACAAGTATATCAAGCATGGTCCCATATATTGATAGTTTTGTCTACCACGAGACTTCAAATAAAGTGAGCAACATGTGAGCTGTTGAACATTTCATAAAACTTTCACTCAGTTTTGAGTGACTTCACGAACAGCTTGCCTTTTTCTGAGCTAAATCCACACCATTGGAAACTTGGTGCACATAATTTACCCCAAGAAAGCATCACCAGTCATTTGTAAAAGCGATCATAACTCACACACAGCTTAAATTACGCACAGGCTTGCTCTTAAATTGTTGGTGAACGGAGAAGCAAGTAGGAGGGTACCAGCCCCCACTCGAATGTAGCTCGGAATTCCAGGGGGTGATGCAAAACTGTTCTTTTTTTAATTATGTACCTTGTTGAATATGTTAAGATCTCTGTTTACATACATATTTCTTGTTTGTATATATACATATTTATATCTAAAGGAACTTGCTGGGTTAGCGCCATGAGCGTCTTTGGAAACAGTGTGTGAACTCAGTAAGATATCACTATTATTCATGAATCACTCATTAGGTATTAAAAGTATCTACGGATGAATCAATCCAAGTCAAATATTTTGGGATCACAGGTTTCTGTCAAAGTTCACAAAAATTTGCCTTAGATGAGTTACAGAAATAACGGCTATCTGCTTATTCAGGTCTAGAAAAACACTTCAACTTTGATGACGGTGCAACTTAGGTGGAAAATTGACTTGAGCAGAGTTCACCGTTTTCTTTTTTTATTTCTCTTTGAAGAACATCATGCACTGTAAAAACTGTGGTGTTAAAACTGATACCAATTGGTGTTAATAGAGGATCACACCCTGAGGTGTTAAATTACACCCTAGAGTTTAAACGTAACACCAGAGAGTGTACATGTAACAACAAAAGGTGTTGTAATAACACCTATAGGTGTAAAACTAAAACTAATTTAACAATGGTGTAAAATAACTGGTGTGGTCCTCTATGAACACCGGTTAACACCACAGATTTTGCTGTGTGGGTAGATGATGAATGGTCAGGGAAATGTCTCTAATTGTCTGTGGAAAATGACATCATCAGGTACTAGCTCTTACGCGTGTCCTCTTTAATTCAATCAATATAAAGCTTCCAGCTATATACACGTCCTGAAATGAAAGAAAATGAAATAGAACAAGGATGGTTATTAGAATCTTTGTTTGTCCTACTTTCCCTACCTAATCAATTACTTTGGTCCTGTAATATTTTTGTAGATTAAAAACTGAATACGGAGAGTAAAACCAAAATAATACTAATGAAATTAAAATCATCAAACACACTGAATATATTCATTAATAATGACCTGATTTAAAAGGGTAAAGTATATATCGGCATTGTGATAGATGAAAACCTGAAGTGGAATGTATATTTAAGAGAATTATGTAAATCGATTATCTATAAGATCCACTCTTTAGGCAAGTTGAGTAAATTCTTGAGTTCACATGTACTAAAATAAATGTATAATTTAGCCCTGTATAGACTATGCAGTCTCTGTTTGGGGCAACTGTCCACCAGCCTACAAATTGCCCCTAAATATGGTAGAAGAAAAAAAAAGTTGTTTTTCATGACCACTCTACTCATTCATGTACATGATACATCTATTATCAAAGGGGTACATACTCTAAGCTGAACATTATATGATTTGAACAGATAAAGAAAAATCAAACAAAACACTAAAAACTTCATCAAAATCCGACATGGAATAGCTAAGTTATGACATTTAAAAGATTTGTATCAGTTTGGTGAAATAGTTTTATTCATGTCTTCATGAATATTCAATGAGCAAAGTGATGATGCCAAATCCCCAATTGTTCTTTGTATTTCATCATATGAAATCATGTTTATTCAAATTTTGTTTGAACTATAAGAATGGATCGACAATTGATTTAATGCATCAGAAATTCATTCCTGCAACTTATTTACGAAAATACATATGATTTTATATAGGCGTAATAAAAATATTTAAAAAGGGAAAAGCGGGGATATGACATCATAAGCCCATCTAATGAATATTTAAAACAATGATTGTTTTCACCAAATATTAATACTAAACTCTGAAATTTATTAACTTCGTTATTTGTATTCAGATGTTGATAATCACTTTGCTCAGTGAATTTCACTCTTAGATTCATTCAGATATAATTATTTTCAACCGGGAGTACTCCCTTTAAGTGGAGTTGGAGAGACTTGATTGGTCAATTGTATGTTCCCAGGTACAAGGCGATGCATTTATTTCAAACATATTTGCCCAGCTGAAGAGTTAAAAATAGCTTTTAGTAGTCATCTCACGAGCCCTTTGAGCCCTTTTTCCCCCATGTAATGATGATTAAAAAACATGTTTATTATTTGGAGCCTTTGAGCATTTTTCTTGTCATAAACATGGACTTGATTTATTTGAATCATTTCAACAAGCAATGATGTATTTTGGCCAGATATAGAATTTACATTGGATTTGTGAATGAAACACATTTTTGCAAATTTTTGACACACAATTACAAAGAAAATGTATGACTTTAAAAACCCGATCTGGGGATTGCAAATGTGGTCTAAAAGTTGCAAACTTCTCACGTTGGGGAGTTACCGTGAAAAATGTTCAGGTAGCCATTATGATCCCCCCCTCCCCCTGGACTGATTAGTTTAAGCTTTCCACATAAATGAGCTACAGCTGGGCTAATAATATCCAAGTCCTTTGGAAGCGCATAGAGACATTATTCATGTGATATGCGCTATACAAGAACTGTATACCATTATTATTATTATTATGAATAAAAGGAAATCTATACAGTGCGTCCCAGAAAAAACGAAACCGAGATTTAGCGACCATTTATCATTACTTAATCATAAATAAAATAAACAAATGACCTACCAATTTAAAGCTTAGAATCTCCTCTTTCATCTGAAATTACTTAGATTATTTCTCATTCACGCATGAGTGAGCAAAGACAATTTGAAGAAAGGATATTAAAAAACGCATTTGGCGGGGGTATCTGGGTTTCAAAAAGAAAACCACATTTCTGAAAAGTTCAATATCTGTTCTTTAATTTGATACCTAAATTACAGAAAATGGTCAAGAAATAAGAAAGTTCTGGTCATTTGAAATAAGGCTTGAATTTCAATAATTTCATAAAATGGAGAGGTTCTCCAGGCTGGCGTTCAAACTCACTCGACACTCCGTTTTGTTGACGATCAGCCATGCGTTAAATCTTTTGTTCACCATGCTATAGCTTCTGTGAGAAACCGGTGAAACACGTTTATCTCATGAAATTTTGGAAATACAAGCCTTATTTCAAATGACCAGAACTTTTTTATTTCTTGACCATTTTCTGTAATTGAGGTACCAAATTAAAGAGCAGATATTGAACCTTTCAGAAATGTGGTTTTCTTTTTGAAACCCAGATACCCCCGCCAAATGAGTTTCTGGTATCCTTTCTTCAAATTGTTTTTGCTCCCTCATGCGTGAAGAAAAAATAACCTAAGTAATATCAGATGAAAGAGGAGATTCTAAGCTTTAAATTGATAGGTAATTTGTCTATTATATTTATGATTAAGTTATGATAAATGATCGATAAATCTCGGTTTCGTTTTTTCTGGGACGCACTGTATATTGAAAATGGCTTCATGAAATTGAAACAAAAATCCCCTTCTGACTGCCCACTAGTGTTACACCACTTACCTACAAATTCTAAGTTGTTGCAAAACAATCATCAATCCTCATCATCAGGGGGAATTCCCAATTCTGCATCTGTCCACTTGGAAGGATCTGGATACTCAAAATGACCCTGAAATAAAAAAAAACAAAATATCAAGCCAGCCTTAATTGACAATGTTACACAAAATATGCATGCATGAAGATTACAAAATTATTCATGTAGGCAACAATTTCATAAATAGTAAAAACAATGTTAACTCATATCGTAACTATTGCTGAAGGCAATGATACCAACCTCAACTATCTTGCAGTCCTTGAAATTCCCCTACATTTAATTCTGAAGGGGGCTAGGGACATTTCTTGCTTTACGCTAGAATTTCTAATACAATACATGTACTGCAGTAACAGACTGATTTCTTGTCATATTTTTTCTTCAAACATACATGTACATCATAATGCATGTATTTATTCTGTCAAACAGATTACTTTCCATTATCTGTAAAAGCATATTTTATAATTTTATAATATTTTGGTTTGGATAAACCCTATCTAAACTGGGCTATTTCGGACCAGAATATACTGAAGGGAGTAATTATGACCCCCCCCTCTGATGTCCGCCGATGATTGTGCGATCGCCGCTAAAATTTTCAGGCGCGTACAGCTGCATGTAAACTACAAGACTGTATAGTAAAATTTTCAAAAATTGTTTATATTTTTTTATCAATTAATTATGCAAATAAGCTTATGAAATTTGCCCTAAATTTGTTTTTTGTATATGTTTTTGCCTTTAACTCAATTTATATAGCTATTAGAATGCTAATTCTGGGAGTATCCATAATTACATTAAAAGACAAATATCTACCAAAAAATTGCAAAAATACAATCAATTTCTCATTTGTATTTCTCTGTTTTTTCAAACCTTTGTTTTATATTGTTTTTTCCGATGAACTTTGTCAGGGACCCTATTAAATAGTATAAAATAAATCCATTTAACCCTAAATAGACTGGGCTATTTCGACACCTAAGGAGACTGGGGGGGTGATTCAGCCCCCCTTTATGATCTCGGCCGTCGATCGCGACGAAAATTGGCACACACGTTACCCATGGCATTATCTCATGTCTCATTAATTATGCTAATTTATGCGTAAAATCATAAGTTTGCTCTTATTAATAAAATAATGCCCCTGAAATGCTAATTTTTGTTTCACATACTCTAGATAGGCATCTGATCAAATTGATTAAAAAAAATCACATTTTTTTGACCATAAACAAGAAAAAATTAATTGATTTTAAGCAGTAAAAGGAAAAATAATGATACATCTATGAATTTTGGCTAAGAACATTATTTGCATTGGATTTGTACACAAATTCACGTTTTTGAGTAATTTGGGTCTGCATGCACTTATGAAATGTTGCATAATTTTGGAACCGCTTACCCGGGGGTCACAATTATGGTTTCAAAAGTTGCGCGAGACTTGAAAGTAAAAAGTCAGCGAGCGACGTGGTCAAAAAAATTTGCGCGGCAGATTTATCGCGAAAAATGTCGAGGGGGGGGGCTGATTCAGCCCCCCCAGTCTTTTTAGGGTTAAACCAATTAAAGTAAAAATAATCATACATTTATGATTTCTGGTTGAAAAACACAATTTGCATTGACTTTGTACACAAAATCACGTTTTTGAGCAATTTCGGGTCTGACATGTACATGTACAAAATGATGCATAATTTCAGAACCGTGTACCTGGGCGTCGCAAACTTGGTCTCAAATGGTGTGCAAGACTTGAAAGTAAAAAGTCAGAGAGTGGCGCGGTTAAAAATTTTCATGCGACGGCGTAGTGACGAAATTTGTTGAGGGGGATTAAATTGACCCCCACCCCAATTTACTTAGGAATTCTGGAATTGTCACAAAATTCTTTAAAAACTTACAAAAACATCAGCAGGCTCGTGGTAGAATCTCCATAGTATCCAAAACCACATGGCTGAGACGACGGCCATTCCCTGAATCTGTCTGGTCCTAGAGGGCGCTGTTGCACCACGGTAGACAGCACTGCCACTGAGTAAATAAATAGAAAATAAATGCTTTCAACATGATCCAATCAAACACTGCAGAACTGCAAACATAGACTGAGTGTAACATAAAATGAATTTCAGAGTCAAGAAAGAGGTAAATATTCTTCATTTTCTTGATAAATTCCAAATAAATAATAACAATTTACGGGAAATACAGTATGGAAAGGTGTTGATTTCATGGATTTAAAGATGCAAAATGACACTGAGAAGACCTTGAGGGTGTTCAGGTAGATGTACAATGTAGCTTAGTGTAGCGGTATAGAAGTGGAGTGGAGCCTACACAAACATCACTTGAGGTAATGTCATGCCACAGCAGTCAATCACAACATCACCGCAACACACTCAACAGTACAAGAATACATGTAGTCAATCACCGCAACAGAGACCGATCACATCAACAGCGCAATCATCATGACTCACTAAAATAAATACAAATTACGTCCTTAAAATTGCATTATCTTTGCTGTATTTCCAAAACACGAGAATAATAAGTTCAGATTGAGATTCAGGAAGCGAGGTCCCCGAAAATGCACTAAAAATGAAGAAATCTGTGGTCTTGTTTTTCCCAGTTTGCAAATTTTATTTTCTTGCCCATTTATTTTAGGTTCGTATGTTAAAAAACCAAACCAGATTTTTTTTCTTTATCGCAGGCACGGCAATATCGGACTTGGCAGTTGTTTGGAAGTTGTGAGAGTGATCCCACTCCCAGAGCAGATGAGAGCAAATCGCTCGTCAATCAATTGTATTTTTCCCCCTTTTCAGCAGCTATAAAAACAGGAAATCAAGAAAATTAATGCGGCAATAAAGAAGGGGTATGGGAGCAGACGAAAAACATCACTTTTTTATATTTTTAGACAATTTTTGAAAACCAAAAAAATTTCATGCGGCAACCAGGCCAGGCCCAGCGGCCAAAATAGACTCTTGCGAGGACGATCAACTCTTTCTTTTTTCTTACTTGTCGTATTATTGCCCTATATAGTCCCACAGATATAGCAGGGGACCTAAAGCTGCGTGGGTCCTAAAGCTACGCACCACTCATCGCGCATGCAGTTTTTATGGCAAATGCGCACTATTCCTACATGAATTCATTTTTTCTACAGAGGCTGCAGTAAATCTCTAAATGCAGAGAAAACCAACAACTGTTTGGAATTTGGGAGTTATATTTGCTTTAATTTAATATCATCCTATAATAATTTGAATATATTTTAGAAATTGAGGCACAGGAAATACTATTTTTTTTGCATGATAAATCGAGTGCGTAGCTTTAGGACTCCTTCTACCATGTCTACATCGGGCGGCGAAATAAAGTGATCGGAAAACAGGACAGGATTTGTAATATTTTCTTCTTGGTTAATGATCTTTAGAATGTTTGCCACAAATTAGCGATATAGGCCTACAATTTGTTGAAAATATTAAAATTGGGATAGTATTTAACTTTTTATTTTACTTTGAAAACAAAGTGCTTAGCTTTGCCCTTGGTTCCCCCCATCACACATGTACATGTAAACACACAACCAGTGCATTAAATTTTATCTTCATGATCTTTTATTCAATCGTCTTTCTTGAAGCAGCACTAATATACTCAGATCAGCTCTGGAAGTGGAACTGGAAGGAGAAGTGCGCGAGGTTAGTATAATTTACTTCGCACAACGATTGTGCTATAAACATATCCGTACGCTTAGCTCCAATGCGATTTGAATAGCTCTATCACGAAATCGTGATAGGCCTTATAGGAATTGTGTGCATATAATAACGTGCACATTCGCACGTCTGTTCCGGTATGACCAAAACTGTCTGGAGACAATACAGTCAGTACCGCCGGTAATGTCGCCGAGTACGATACTTACTTTCTACAAGGTACTACTCTTTTGACCCCAGAAATCACACGGAATCCATGGTTTATTCTGCTCAGCCCAAACATTTTGACTTATCTAGTTTAGAAGGTCAAAATTAAACGTCAAATCAGTTCAACTTCAAGACGCAAATTATCATCTTCACCGAGAACACCCGATTCGTCTTGATTACTACGCATACGGTATCTTTGACGTCCGGAGCTCGAGGCCGAAATGAAATTTGGCATGGCCGAGGAATTTATCCCATGATGAAATTGATAACATGTTCAGATTATGTTACTTTTAAGCATGGTCCTGATGTAGTTAAAATAATAATAGATGTAGGCGGCGGAAGCGGGGGGGGGGGGGACGTGTCCCCCCTAAATTTGAGGAGGGGGACGGCCCCCCCCCCTAAATTTGTTGTTGACGACCTTTTTTTTTTTGCTTGTCAAAATTTTTTTGGTTGTCCCCTCCTAAAATTTTTGGCTTCCGCTGCCAATGATTTAGATGTAGGCCTATAAACGATATAGAAACTTAGGTTCTTCATTTAATACGATTAAATCTTGAAAACCTGTAATACAAAATAACATATCTTGTCTTTCAGTTAATGATAATGCCCACAATCATTATATTCATTATTGATTATCATTCAACATAATATAAAAATGCTTGAAGGACATATAAAATAGAATATTTAAAGAGGAATCCAGCCTTGGCCATAAAATGTTGTGTTGGGAAGGAGAAAAATAAATTAAACAGAATGGTGAAAGTTTGAAAGAAATCGGACAAGCAATAAGAAAGTTATAGCTGTTTTAAAATTGAGATCACTAATACTATGTAGATATCAAATTGGCAACTGGGTAAGTAAATTATGACAAGGGGCAAGGACAACTTTCCCATAGGCCATGTACTTTATTATCAGGGATTTGTGGTTTTCTCCTAAGTACCCATTCCCCTGGGGCAGTAATCTAAATATAACCCAGGTAGTATATTGTTTTATGTCCTCAGAAAAGAAAAATATAATTTGAAATAAAACTTTTTGGAAAAAGTTCATTTTAGCCATAATATGTATTGAAGTACATGGAAGAGTAGTCCTTGCCTTACATCACTATGACATCCCATATGCGGCCAATTTGAAGTCTCCATGGGTGTAGTGATTACCAATATTTAAAACTTTTAAAAATTCATAACTTTCTTTTGGTTTGTCCAATATTGTTCAAACTTTCACCGATCAACTTGTCTGATTTTTCTTAACCTTATAAAAACAAGTTTTTATTTGGGTTGGATTCCCCTTTAAGCAAAGAATAATAAAACTCAGTAAATAGAATATCAATGAGTGCGATTACCAATGAAATAATTCCACATAATTTATATAGGAAATATAGATTTTAGATTTTTTTTTTTTAGATTTTATTCATTTTCCGTTCACAAAGCACAACAAAATCAAACAATACATAGTCAAATTTAAAGTACAACATCAATCGAAATAAGGTATAAACAATGAGAATTAATGCAAACTAAAGTAACTTTGACTATAATAACTATATAAAACAGAACGGAGGGGCATGCCAAGAAAAGCGAAGCTTGTATGGGAGGCAAGCCCCCGTAACTTAGTTTCAATACGTATATTACAAAACTATAGTATAAAGGAGAGACGGAAGACAGTTTAAAAGGAGGCTATACAAAATATCGAAGGTAACAACGAAAGAGTGAACCAAATTAGAATAAATGATAATAGTAATAACAAAAAAATAATAAAAAATAACAACATGGTTACAATAATTGTGATTATGAGGGAAGAACAGAGGCAAATATAGGGAGAGAGGGGGTGCAGGAACAATAATGGAGGTGCAAAGAAGAGCATGGCAGGTGCGGAAACAGGTAGCAGGCAAGTTGTATGACGGGAGGAAAAAAAAATTGTATATGGTTTTGGTTATGTGGTAGATTGACTTGTTTGTGTAAAGTATTGGCAAATAAGCATCTTTTTAAGGTTATGTTTAAAAATGGTGATGCTTGGGGATTCCTTAAAGGCGTTGGGCAAGGAATTCCAATATACAGGACCAGAAAAAAAGAAAGAATTTTTTGCGAGTAAAGTTCGGGTTGGAAGTAGGTGATAAGAGTTTCGTTGTCTTGTAGGATAATCGTGTACAGAGGAGTTTTTGCAGAACATAATTGAAAAAATTGCGGGGAGATCATCTTTATTTAGTTTGTACATAAATTGGCCGAGTTGGAACAGATATATATCATTAACTTTTAGGATTTTGTTTTCAAAAAATAATTTATCTGTGTGACATCTGAAATGTGTATGAAATATTATCCTAAGTGCTTTTTTCTGTAACAAAAGTATCCTATGTAATTGTGTTTGAATTACACAACCCCATGCCAAAATACCGTAATTAATGTATGGTAATATTAAGGTGTGATATAATGTAAGTAGTGTACGAGATGGAAGGAAAAATTTGAGCTTGTTGATAATTCCAATATTTCTTGAAATTGTTTTGCATATATTATCGATGTGTGGTTTCCATGACAATTTATTATCAATAAGTACACCCAAGAATTTTGTTTCAGAAACATTTTCAAGGACAGTGTTTTCAAAAATGAGATTGCCAGGCAAACTATTTACTCTATTACTAAATAACATGTAATTGGTCTTTTGTAAGTTAAGTGAGAGTTTATTTGCCTTGATCCATTCAGTCACATGCATGAGTTCAGAGTTAACGATCCTAATAAGTTGGTTTATGTTATCGTGAGAAAAGAAAATGTTGGAATCATCGGCAAAGAGTATGAATGAAAGTAAATTTGAAGTTTTGTGGATGTCATTGATGTATGTGATAAAAAGAAGAGGGCCTAGTAAGCTACCC
Organism: Lytechinus variegatus; assembly: GCF_018143015.1. Lineage (NCBI taxonomy): Eukaryota > Metazoa > Echinodermata > Echinoidea > Temnopleuroida > Toxopneustidae > Lytechinus > Lytechinus variegatus. Next base: position 22,207,038 of record NC_054758.1, read on the forward strand.
TGTGGTACCCCGCATGTAATTGGAAGGTTGGATGAATTGTGATTATTTATTGATACAAACTGAGTCCTATCTGTAAGGTAGCTCTTGAACCACTCCAAGGCCTTCCCCCTAATACCGTAATGAGATAGTTTATGCAAAAGGATTTCGTGGTTAATGGTGTCGAAGGCCTTGGAGAAGTCCAGGAAAATACCGACAGTATGACAACCTTTATCAGTGGAAGTAGTGATTTTGTTAATGAAAGATAAAATTGCATGCGAGGTGCTGTGATTTTCGCGAAACCCAAACTGAAAGTCCGAAAAGATATTGTTTATTTTAAAGAACGTACTGGTTCGTGTATGGACAAGTTTTTCAAGAATTTTTGATAACGAGGTGAGCAATGATATGGGACGGTAGTTGGAGACGAGCTGATTATCTCCTTTTTTAAAAAGAGGGACTACTTTTGCGATTTTCATAAGATTGGGTACCCTTCCTGTGTTCAAAGAAATATTAAAAACATGCACCAAAGGATCGACGATAGCCAAAATAATTTTCTTAAGTAGGAAGTTGGAAATACCGTCAAATCCCGGGCACTTTTTGGACTGCAGACTGTTAACAATATTTATAATTTCTCTTGAACTTGTGGGATTAAAAAATATGGAGTTTGGGTTTGGGTTGTCGAGAAAATTATTGTAAGATTTGTTAGTTTGAGGAATTTTGCTTGCTAATTTGTTGCCAACTTGTGAAAAATATGAATTAAACTCTCTTGCTATTATGTTATTGTCATCAGTGATTGTATTGTTTGATTTTATTTTTGTAATTGTAGAACTCCTCTTTTTATTGCTTAATGCCCCATTGATGATTTTCCATGTGTTCTTCATATCATTTTTGTATAGATCGAGTTGAGAAGTGTAATATTCTTTTTTCGCAATACGAAGTAAAGATGTAAGAGTGTTTTTATATGAAGTGTACTTGTGGCGAGATGTATCACTTGGTTTAGTCATGTATTTGTAATATAAATTGTTCTTGCGGCTGATGGATCTTAAGAGTGATTTAGTAATCCAAGGTGGATAGGGATCTTTTTATAATTTGATCTTCTGTTAGTTGTAAAGGGAACATGTGTATCTAGAGAAGATGTTAGTAAGGTAATAAAACAGTTGTATGCATCGTCAGCGTCCGAGGAGTCATATACAGTAGACCAGTCTGTTATGTTTAAATCATTAATCAAATTGGTTATGTTGTCGTCAGTTATCTTTCGGAATGAAGGATTAAATGTTTCTTTATGGAGACTTTTATTAGTAGATAATTTGGCAAAAATTGGAAAGTGGTCGGAGATATCACTAAGAATGATACCAGCTTTATGATTTTGTCGAATTGTATTACTGAAAATGTTGTCAATTATAGTGGCCGAGTTATTCGCCACTCTTGTCGGCTTAGTTATAAGGGGCAAAAAAGAATGTGATAGAAACATTTCAAGAAACTCTTGCGAGGTGCTATTAGAGTTGCAATTTACTAAGTTGATATTGAAGTCACCCATAAAAAAACAATCTTTATTTTTCAAAAGAGGATTTAGTAGAATTTCATTCAGTTTTTCTAAAAAAGCATTTGCATTTGAATGTGGAGGTCTATAAAATACACCTAGCATAAAGTTTTTACCCATCGGATTTATGATTTCAACAAAAAGTGTTTCTAAAACATCGTTAGATATTGTCATGTTAGCTATAGGAGTATAATCGTATTGTTGCGGTATGTAAAGTGCGACACCACCCCCTGGTCTTCTTGTTCTATTATTTACAATCAATTTAGAATTGGGGAGTGAAAAGAGGGAACATGGATTGTCCGAGAACCACGTTTCAGTTAAACCAATGAATGACGATTGCGGAAACTGGTTGTTATCTAGAAATAACTTAAGTTTATCAAAATTTTTGCTTGCACTGCGAATGTTTATATGGAGAAGAAAGGGGTTATCCTCCGATTTATGTGACGTAACGAATGATTTGAAATGTTGTTCTGTGAAATATTGTGATGTAACGAGCTGCCCGCATTGATCATTGGAATCGAAATTGTAATTAAGATTAGCGGTATTGTTATTCATAAAATTTCGTATGTATGTATCGTATTTGGAATTTTCATGATTATCTAAAGTTTGAGAAGTGCCACGTTGCGCCAAGAGAGACAACAAGTCATCATTGTTCAAAAAAACTAAATGGAAACTTAGTCAAGTCGGTCATTAAAATGGGAGGAATTAAACAATAGTACCTAACGAATCGAATACACTATGCCATATACTTAACTACCTTTAAATAATTTACAAAAAAAAAACACAAACAAACAAAAAAAAACAAGAAAAAACAAACAAAAAAAATTGTGAAAAAAAAGCAAGAAAGAAAGGAAGCAAAACGTAAGTGAACAAAATAAGAAAATAATATAGACAACAAATCTTCATCCTGTATCCGTCTCTCCTGTAAAATTATGACATAATTAAATCAAGTGAGGATACATAAGTACAAATAAGAAAACCGTATACTAGTAACCAAATACAAGATTTAAGCCTAAATGATCGGAAGAAAGCAAAAGAGATCGATCAACCATCAAGCGGACCGAGACTACAGATATCAGGGTCTCTATACTGTAAATTTTATATATAAAAAATAAATACCGAAGATAATCGATTGGAAACAAATTAAAAATGTACAGAAAAGACACTGCGCATGAATGGAGTCACGTTACAATCAAAAGAGATATACGGATACGGTCAATTCAAGCGAAGAGAGAAAACGAGGACGAGGGACCAATAGTCGTATGCACCGCCATGTTGACGAAAGACATGCATCATTGCATGAAATGTTGTATCAAATTATTTAGTTCTTGTAAACACGATACATTTATAGATTGACTGCACTTTTTTAAATATTTATTTATTTATTATCTATAATAGTGAAGTCATCTTGTTTCATATGTGGAAATATCCAAAATCGTAAAATAGGCCTTCTATGCTGGAAAATATTTGTTTAAAATACTTAAAAGATATTTGCATGTCGGCAAAGACACATGGTGCATCGGAGCCTCGTCAAACATATTTTTCACTTACGCTTGAAAAAACGTAGTACACGAGAAGATTAACAGTAGTAGAAGTCATGTGAACTTCGACCAAGAAATTATTGATTACCAATGTTAGATGCTTAAAGCAAGATCAGCATGTTTTGCCACGAATTGAATAGAAAAACAGTAAACATTCAAACATATAGTGAAATGCATAGGAATTGTTGAGCATATAATAGGCTTACTGGATAATAAAATTGAGGGAAAGTAGACGTTAAGTAACAAAAAAAAATAGCTGGCAGGCGGTGTGTGTGTGTGTGTGGGGGGGAGCCTTTGGGGGCTGAAGCCCCCCCCCCCAAAAAAAAGATAAAATCGCTCAAGCCCCCCCCTAAAATTTTCGACCAAAAAGGAAAAATATATATAGGTCCTAGATGCGAAGGCCTATGTAAGTCATTCAGTAATCCATTCATGTCGTCAAGTGCTCTAAATTCAAAGTGTTTATTATTCCAATTCTCGCTCGGTCGCTATATAAACGCTCCCTTAACCTCCCCCAAAATGCCATAAAATTGAAGTTTAAACTCTAAACATGTCGAGTTTTTTCGAAGGCGCTCCGAATTTTTGTCATTCTTTTCAATTCAATTCAATTCTTTATTTCATTTCCATTCAAAACATAATACAAAGTAATATAAAACAATACAAATCAAGTACAATTTTACAGAAGGTCATTCTTACTTCGTAAAAAAAATAATATAGAGCATAAATGGAAATGAGGGGGTTCCACTAAAAAGCAAAGCTTGTAAAATTGTGGATCCCCCTTGGAAATGAAGAAATTATAGTCGACTTACTATATGCATGTATTACAGGAAAGAAAAAGAGAAAAAGAAATCATATTGATAAACAAATGCAATGCTTTTCACACAAAGAGGTCTTCGTTGCAAAGGATATGTTGCGCAAGACAGAAGAAAAAAAAAAGAGAGAGGGGATGACAAGACGTATAAGACAAGACAAAACAAGAGACAGGACAGTACAAGATTCTTTAGGATATGTTTCTTGAGAAAATGTCTCTGTCGCTATAATACTCCCTGATAGAGGCTAAAATTGTTGAGAACAGAGTCAGTATAGTGCTGATCCATGTTTTGGATGGCGAGAGGGGGTAAAGACAATGTCCAAAATATTCCGACGCGCTATGCGCGACAAATTATAATGCAGAATTTTGCACGTGAAGCTTATCGAAAAGTTTACAGTTTTATATGATTCATATTAGTTTCATGTCAAATTGAATTTGGTTTCATAGCGGTTTAAGATGTTTGTCAAACACATTTTTGCATTGGATTCTTAAATTTTTTAATCTGTCAAAATTATTGAGCAGGGCAAATCGATATGTTTATTGTTATATATATCCCCAATTTTTTTTCATGGCGATGCCACCTACCCTATGATAAAAGTAAGATGTAGAATGATTTGACTTTGCTCTATACAAGAGGCCCTATGTGTATATTTTTGTGTTTAACAGAGAAGTGATCATTTGGCCGTTTTTTGCAGACTTTATGAATGTTGAATGAATATCCCATTCGGTAAGTTAACGATGTTGCAGGTGTAGGCCTTCATAAATTTTATTTGTAAAGATCATTAAGTGCGCCAAATGTTAGGTTTCACTTAAAAACATTTCTTCCTGGTCACCACATTCCCTCGTAATATTTTGAAAGGGTGTCATTGATATTGAATACCCATCTCCTGTCATGTTCTATTGTACCTGTTACGTTTAAAGTCTAAAAAAAAACGCCTCAGGAGAGAGTAACAATTAATACAAACCCATTTCCTGATAACCAGTCCTATCCCCTCACCCTTTTATCGTTAAATGCCATTATCTACAAAAAAATTCTGTAATACAAATCAGGCCCTAATGCATACTATAGATGAAAAATTTTCAAGCATTTTGAAAATTTGATTTTTTTTTCGCTCGGTCGCTACGCTCCCTCGAACGATATCAGAAATATTTTTTTATAGGAGGGGGACTAGCGGATTGGTGTGTATAAGGCAATCCACAATATGCCATTTTCATTGTTATGAAAAAAAACCAACGCCGAAATTTTTCAAGCCCTCGAGAAGCCCCCAAAACTTTTAGTCTAGAACCGCTCCTGCTAGCTGGAGTATGAAGGACCATTGTTATTTTGGGGTGATATAGATTTGTGATTAGATCAAAAGCTAAAAATAAAACAAACAACAAACAGAGATACAGGGCCCTGGCAACGTTTTTTTTTTTTTTTTTTACAGGTGTTGCTGATGTAATATCATTGACAAGCTATTTTAAAAAAAACTCTTTTAAGACATTTGACAATCCCCCAAAAGGTTTCACTACAAAATGAAAATCATTGACAAGCAAAACGGGGGACAATACGAAGGTCATGTTGGTGCCGAGAAAATTGACGTTTTGAACATATGTATAATTTCATCTTCCCCTTTTCTTCCTTCTTTGCTTCGAATCTTCCTCCTCGGTTTTTTTTGTTCTTTCATCCATACCACTTGAAAATAAATAATTGAATATCTTGAACAACTATGGAATCTTAATGTGTGACTAATACACGACAGCTCAAGGATATTTTGAAAGGGGGCAAAATATATATATATTTTTCATTTCAAATAGGGCTAAATTGTTAATTTGAGGTTGCATCACTTAATTGTATTCTCTCCTTTTTTTCTCTCTAAGATTAATGAAAAAAATATGCTGCTGTATCAAACAATAAAGAAACACAAACTAAAAACGACAAAAACAAAACCCTCTTAGTAGGCCAAAGTCATGAATGTGTTAAACCTTCTAAAAAGTTTCTTGCGTATCTACATGTTGGGCATTTACTTGGCCACCCAAGAAGCTTTAAGCGTGCAATATCAATAATGTGAATTGAACTTTGGAAATCTTGCCAAAGTTTAGTGATTATTGCCTTTACACCCGTTGACTCTTTGGCAAATTTGAACTTACCTCATTCAGACTATGTGTGGCGCCATCACTCGCCTGTTTTTATTTTCTTCTTCAAAAGTGCCTTTGAGCCATTATATGAATAGAGTTCGTTGAGTACTGCCACACAAACGACCTTGTTGTAACTATTCTAAGTGTCTTCCGACCCCGTTACCATGGTAATTCCGATAATGGCAAACTTTACCATAATCATCTGTAAAATGGGCCTCAAGAGGGGGGGGGGGCGTTTCACAAAGAGCCTTTCAATGATTTTCTTTAACGAAATTACTCGCTGCCGGCTGTGTGAGAAAACTTTCAAAGGCTTATCAAAGTAAGATTCAAATTAATATTACCGGCAGATCACTTCATGATATGTTCCTTTGGGCGTGGAGGCGATGGCGCCCAACCAATCGGGTTTTTTTTACTAGTTGGGGGGAAAGAGCTAGGGGGCAAGAGGGAATATTAAGGGAGAGAATGGAAGAAAGAAGAATAATACGAAAATAATTTGTCTGTGTCGTGTAACTCTATATTATTACTTACCTGTGAAAAATATGACGTCACATTTACGCTACCCTGCCCCCCCCCCCCCACACAAAAAAAATAAAAATTATTGCGTCACACCGGGTATTAAATTGTTTTAGAAAATACTTTTTAAAATAACAATCGTAGCAATTCATAATTGTGATAGTTGTGTGACATAGGCTAAAGATATACAGCAAATGAAAACCGGGCAATACAAGAGAAAGGGACCCATCAATGATACAAAGTGGCTTAGCTGGGATTTTTTTCCTGGGGGGGCACTGGGGGCACTTGCTTTTTCAGGGGGGGGGGCACCGGCCATTATTTCCGGTGTGTGTGTATGTTTCACAAGGGCGGATCCGACTTTCGCCAATAGGGGACGGGGCCCGAAATTATCTTCACATATTATTTCCCCCAATCAGTCACTTCTTAGTTTTATTCTTATAAAACAACATAAACATGAAATAATCTCATAAGCCTTATAAAAAGTACGAGCGCGAAGCGCGAGCGATTTTTTTTAATTTCATGTATTTTGTCCTGAAAATTTAATATTCTGAGCAATGTTTTGTGTGATCCTGAACAAGATTCGTATGTAACTAGATGGCTACCGCGAAAGCCAAGCGCGAGCAGAAATTTTTATTAACTGTTCTAGCATTATCAAAAAGGGACCTGTTAAGGACTGCTTACAGTTACCCACGAAGACAGTATACATTTCAATAATGCGAGTGCGAAGCGCGAGCAAATTTTTTGACATTCCGACCAAAAAATGGTCATTTCTAAGCACTTTTTTGTATTAATAAATGGGATAGGTATGTAACGAAACAATTGATGCGAGAGGAAGAAAATTGAGATTTCATGACCTAAAAGCGGGACACTCTATTCATATTTTGTAAATCATAAATATGATATAGGATAAAGGATAAATAGGATAAAATAGGATAAAATTGTATTAATAATGAGATCGTGAAGCGTGAGCAGACAATTATTGATATTCTGATCTGAAACTGGATAACTTAAGTACATTTTAAATAAAGAACATGCAAGCTATCGCGCATGTTTTAGATTTAGACTTAGAATTTAGACTCGTACTATTGTCCACCTCATGTTCATGTGTTGTGTTGTTTCGTGTTATTTACTATTATTACTTGCCTTTTCGTTATCTTCATGTATTAATGGAATGGAACAAGCTACCTCTTGCAATAAGACAATCCCCAACAATCAAGTCTTTCAAGAAGTCACTCAAAACTCTCTTGTTCTAAGCAATAGCCTTATTTAATATGTCATTCTGATTTTCGTTTGTATCTTTTATATGGTAATTGAAATTGTGAGCGCTTTGGGCCATTTGGGAAAAGCGCGTTACAAATGTTGAGTATTATTATTATTATTATTATTATTATTACTTTACGTATATTTCTATATTCCTTGTATCTATTTTTTGAGGGGTCCACATTATACAAGCTTTGCTTTTCAGTGGACCCCTTCATTCTTGATTCAATTATATCTGATGATATTGATTATATTAATTTTAATTTGACATGTATGTTAATTTATATTTAGATTACTTTCAAATATGTATTTTTTTTCTTCCAATATTGAATTTTGTTCATGCTATTGTTTATTTAAATTGAATCAATCTATCTTGTACTTATTTGTATCATTTTGAAGAATGAAAATAAATTTGAATTTGAATCTGGGCATTCTGAATACATTTGTTTAATGGAATTAACATTACGCAATACACGTAGACAATATGAAGTTGGCAAATCAAACAATGTGACCACGCAGCGTGAGCTTAAAATACAGATATGTAGACCATAAAAAGGACATTTTACAGAGCACTTAAATTTGTAAATGAAAAAAAAATAATGAAAGCACGATTTCCGAGCTAAAATACGTTTTGTATATTGACTTCAAAACTTGCTCCTTATCAGCTTATTGAGCAAGATATAAATCTCAGCGAACAGGCAATTCTGGCGCGAAGCGCCAGCAAAAATTTTATATAGTTACATGAAAGATTTTTTTTAAAAAATCTTCCCCTCACATTATTTCATTCACTTGTCTTCCTCCTCTTATTTTCCTCTTCTTTTCCCTTTTTCTTTTCTTCTTTCTCCCTTTTTAATTTTTTTTTTGCTCTGCCAATTTTTTCAGGGGGGGGGGGGGCACGTGCCCCCAGGCCCCCCGTAGCTACGCCACTGATGATACAAGCTCCTCCAAACGTTATTCCAACCCTTCATTATCAATACCTTCTGAGAAGTTTATGATAATAAAGAATGAAAAGAAAGAAACCTTATCTCATTTTGTTCATTGTAATAGTGATTAAGAAACAAAACGTGCGGGGCATTTCATTTCTGAAATTTGACCCTTATTTTTCCGCAATGTCATAGCGTCCAAGAGACTTTCCATTATTCATTTTTTTTGATGAACTTCATTCATATTGCAATCACAATTAAGATAATTAAACGGTGAGATTTAAAGCGTGATTCGCTGCAGCACCCGATCACTTGAAATCGATTTAACGCAAAAATGTCAATCGAGAACGCAATCAAGATTATATGACGTCATAATAGATGTCTGTTTTGGGGTACGAGATAACAAGAGTACACTCCATCTTTTGTTTATTTCATGTTAAAATATACGTTTTTACTGCAGAGGATCATTATTTACAAAAAGTTGCATGGAAGCGCCCAAGATTAATGTAGTTTGTCTCCATAGATATTATGCAGATGCATTTTTTTATTATTTATTTATTATTATCCCACCGCAGCACTAGCGTCCTTTGGCAAGGCGTTTATCTACATTTGCCACTCTTGACCCAGGTGTAGTAAATGGGTACCCGGTAGGAAAATGCTCGATGCGCCCGATCAGGGTAGCCGTGCTAAAGCCGGGGTAATAGTATGCAGCGCTTAGAGACATTTGTATTAAGCGCTATATAATTGTTGCATATTATTATTATTATTTTATAAATAAATGCAGATGCATTTATTAGGCCTGTTTCACGATTTTCCAAAAGTGAGAGCATTAAACAGAAAAGTTGGACAAGCAAAAAAAAAAAGAAGAAGAAACTGCGGTCCTTCTATCTTGTTTATTGCCGGAAAAATTGACAACGAATATAGAGTTTTTATTAATTGAAGATTTTTTCTGTGCCTCTCAAGAGGGGGGGGGGGGCACCTACCTACCTGTATGTGGTGGGCCTAGTTGTTTAGAAGTTATCTCTAGAACAAACTTTTGTGTAGAATATTAAACAGCATTTCGTGGTATTGACTGCGGTACGGCCCTATGGAAGCTAGGCCCCACAGAAACTTGACTACGTACCTTGTTTTTTTTTCATATAAAGTCCCGTTATAATTTGTGGTTCATTGAATCTCGGTGGGAGTGAGCGAGGGGGACGGCGCCACTGACATTAAGCATCGCAGTCATGATGCAGTCCAGGCTATATAGGAGGCATGGTCTTTTTTTCATATATACGATATGGCCGCCAAAATATGCAAATTACCCATGAAAATCATATAATTGCCTCTACAAATCGTATATCCTATAGTAAGCACTTTTAGTATGCGTGAACAGTATTATCCAAACAATAATATTGATGCAAGTGTGAAATCCCAGCTGAACTTTTTGATATTCAGACGTTGAATTTGGGAAGTCTGTAAGCACTTTTGATAATCAATAACTGAATGGGTATCTATCTCAATTTATTATGCAAGCGCAATGCGCTAATCGAACATTTTATTTCGACTTTAAACTTGACATTCTAAGCACATTTTGTAACCATGAAAATGATGGGTATATATCTAAACAATTGTGCGAGCGCAAAGCACGAGCTGAAAAAGATGATATTCTGACCTAAAACTTTGACATTCGAGTAAGAATTTTGGGATATCATGAACAGGATGAGTAAAAAGAGTTAATGCGAGCGCGATCTGAAAATCTTTGATATTTCGACCCAAAGTTTGACATTCTAAGCACTTAAATCATCTAACTATGAAAAGTTCGATCGTCACCTTACTAAACAATCTATGCGAACGCGAAGAGCAATTAAAATTGTTGATATTCTGACCTCAAATTTAGACTTTCTCAGCACTTTTGGTGATCATAACAGGATGGGCATTTAACCATGCATTTGAAGCGAGCACGAGCGCCAACCTCATGTGAAACGAGAATTTGGCGCGACCTACCTGTCAAACATCGAATTGGCGCCCGAAAGGTCTAATATGAATTTTGCGACCCTCTAGGTTGAACATGAATTTGGCGCCTCAGGACAAACATCAAATTGAGGTCCGTGAAGTTAGTTACTTATTCCTTATTACTTATTCCTTATTCGAAATGTGAAGTTAGTTACTTATTCCTTATTACTTATTCCTTATTCAAAATATGAAGTTAGTTACTTGTTACTTATTCGAAATACGTAGTTACTTTTCGAAATACCCAGTTACTTATTCAAAATACGCAGTTACTTAATATTCAAAATAAGCAGTTACTTATTCGAAATACGCAGTTACTTATTCGAAATACCCAGTTACTTATTCAAAATACGCAGTTACTTATTCGACTTATTCAAACACAGAGTTACTTATTCGAAATAAGTAACTGGGTATTTCGAATAAGTAACTGCGTATTTCGAATAAGTAACCGCTTATTTCGAATAAGTAACTGGGTATTTTGAATAAGTAACTGTGTATTTTGAATAAGTAACTGCGTATTTCGAATAAGTAACTGGGTATTTTGAATAAGTAACTGCGTATTTCGAATAAGTAACTGGGTATTTTGAATAAGTAACTGCGTATTTCGAATAAGTAACTGCTTTTTTTGAATAAGTAACTGGGTATTTTGAATAAGTAACTGGGTATTTTGAATAAGTAACTGCGTATTTCAAATAAGTAACTGGGTATTTCGAATAAGTAACTAGGTATTTCGAATAAGTAACTGCGTATTTTGAATAAGTAACTGCTTATTTCGAATAAGTAACTGCGTATTTCGAATAAGTAACAAGTAACTAACTTCATATTTTGAATAAGGAATAAGTAACTAAATTCACATTTTGAATAAGTAATAAGGAATAAGTAACTAACTTCACATTTCGAATAAGGAATAAGTAATATGGAATAAGTAAATAACTTCACGGACCTATCAAATTGGCGCTCCTATGTCGAACATCAATCCGTCGCTCCCCCCCCCAGTTCGAACATTAAATCGGCACCCCTTCCCTCTTCTTTTTTTCTCGACGTTCTCTTTTCCTTTTCCTCCTTTTTCTTCTCCCCATTTTCTTTTCCTCTCTATTCTTTTTTTTGGCGCCCCCCTTTCGCCTCTCCGGGAAGCCCGGGCCCCGAAAGCACCCCCCTAGAATACGCGCATGACCCCGAGGCTCCTTCTTAAATATGATGCACTGTAATCTCTTCTTGCATGTCTTGTATTACCTTCATAACCATATTGATAAGGAAGTGATAATTACAGCAATGCAATGAATATCTTTAGAGTGTGCCTGGATTTGAAAGGGTATTGAGAATTCACGAATAACTCAAGTTGTTACCCCAAGCAGACGCGTGACTTCCAAGCGCTCTCGATGATGCGTGGTTGAGATTAATTACAACATCGAGGAGTACCGCATTATAAAGATCAGGACGAAGTTGTCATCAAATCATTTGAGTAGGTGTTGACTGTTGTTAAAGCTTTCATCGTAGAAGGAGAAATGGAAGAAAACGCAGCATTTGGGGCAATCTGGCATAATGACACTGAAACTCTGCTCAACGAGGACACCTTGCCATCATATGAAAGTGAGGAATCTACTTTTTATCCAGATATAGAGAATATAATTGCAGCAATTCTTTACATAGTTATCGCTGTTATTGGGATAGTTGGGAATTCAATGGTTCTTTTGGCAGTTAGTATGTCAAGACGCCTGCAAACTAGAGCTAACGCCTTCGTGGCTGCCTTGAGTGTAAGTGACTTCATCACTAGCCTAACCTTACCCGTTCAGAGTGCTGCGTTGATGGGAATGTGGTCGCGTATATTCTTCTTCTTTTGCTCCATCGCTTCAGCTTCTTTTTACATTTTCATAGGATCTAACGTCCACATTCTGGCAGCTATTGCGTTCAATCGATACATCCACATCACCAAACATAGCCACGTCTACAGGAAGCATTTTCAGAAGAAGCGAGTCATCCTTATGATAATCATCTCTTTCCTCTCACCATTTTCCATCATAGGCCTTGGGCATGCCTTCGGTGGCGCCAAGAGTGGAATATGCCCACCCAAACAGTCAAGGGTCAACACTTGTACGGTCTCTGGACGGACATTCGATTACGCAATCGCATCCATAATCGTTTTTTTCGTGACAATCACCTTAGTATTCTACATCCTGATCTACGTTCACGTTAAGAATCACTTTCGTTCGGTCGCTGTCAAGATTTCGTGCGAGGACGATATCAGCGTGATCTACAGAGGTAGCATATCGGCGCCACGCACCGCCATATCCCAATCATGTAGTGAGGTGTCTGATGAAGGTTCTCAGGGTGGTAACGTAGAACTGCCAAAGATAATGTCCCGGAATACCTTGCACCCATCCTCAGCCAAACGTATCCGACAAAGGGTGACAGGTACCCAAATCTTTATTGAGCCCCAAAATGAAAGCCTCGGAACATCGATGGGTGGCCATTTGGACGTCCCTTCTACCTCATCTCTTAATCCTTCCGCCCTTGAAGGAAAAATGGAAAATCAGGAACGCCAGCATACATGGCTAAAACACGATGGAAGCTGCCAGGCACCGATTGCCCGTTTCTCGAGGTCAAGTGATAAAACTCCCAATGAAAGCAACGATCAAGGACAGCACCTAAACAGACAATGTCCTGGGGAATCTCCTGAAATCGAAGTGTACTACAAACCAAGGTCAACAACAAGTGCATTACACAGTTCTCCTCCTTCACCGGCCACATCGCCTGTTAGAATAATGAAAACTCGCCCCAAAGCGAGGGAAACACGGAATTACAACTTCTTGCGTTTCGGCAAAAGTGACGTGGAGTCGAAAATTACAATTAACATGTTCTTGGTTGTGGTGGCATTTCTTACTTGCCTCAGCCCCACTATCATTTTTCTTTGTGTTGTCCACTCATTTAGCAATGTAGGTTGTACAATTAGTGAGGCTTACGTTTTGATCATTCTAAGTGCTAATTGCTGTATAAACCCAATCATTTACGGCTGGCGCCATCCTCTCTTTCGAAAGGTTTTTATTTGCATCCTACGTAGAAAATTTGATGAAATTGAGCATCCCTCAGCGTGGTTACGCAGGATGTTAGGATATTAATACAAAGCTTTAAAATAACACAACTGTGTTGTTCCTTGTCTAATTTTGATGTAGATTTTCGCGGTTTGTTTCTCTAGTTTTCCTTTATTTATTCAAATCATATCATCTTCAGCCTGGATAACCTCTTTAATATGCTTCACTAGTTAAGGTCCCAAGAAGGACTAATTAAAGACAATTTCATTAGTGGGCATTCAAAAGTCATTGTGGGTTGTGCATTCTGACCATAACTCGAGTGAAAGGCTTGCACAACAGCGATATTAAAGGGATGCTCCAGGATGAAAATATTTGTTTCTGAATATTTAGAAACAGAGCTAAAATGCTGAAATTTTCATCAAAATCTGTTGACAAATAGCGAAGTTATGGCATTTTAAAGATTTGCATTATTCCGGTGAAACAGTTCTAGGCCTCATGAATATTCAATGAGCAAACTGATGATGTCATATCCCATCTTGTTCTCCTGTATTTTATTATAATAAATTAGGTTTATTCAAATTGTTTCCTTTAAGATGTGATTGGTGAAGCGGTTCTTACTCTCGCCTTGCAGTCAAAGGTCGTGTGTTCGAATCCCACAATGGCATAGCGGACTTTGGCAAGGCGTTAATCCACACTTTGCCACTCTCACTCATATCATTTGGCTCTCAAATCATTCATCATTATCTAGGAAGTATAAATAGATGATTGTCTTCACCATCAATGAATCAGGAGCAGAGTAAACATAAGAAACATACAACTTGATAATGATTTTGACACTTTGGCTTCCCATAATTTTAGCACAGAGTTAGACCATGGTGGAAGTTAAACCCAACTTCAGAATACGGGCAGATGGGTTTAGTTAAGTTAAATATGAGTATCTGCTTTAACAGACAGAGTTGATGTCTAGTCTTTACTCTAGACATGATTTTGAATGATTAAAATGTCAAATTGAATATGTGTTAAGGGATTGAAAATGCTCCATTAACATGCAGGCGATATTGCCGCCGAAATATTAGAAAAGGGACGTCGACGACGCCCTCTTTCCGACGCTCTTTTCTGGTCGCTGGTAACATGGGTAAGATCCGGTGTGTTGGCTCAGTTGGTAGAGCGTCCGTCTCACAACCGGGAGGTCGGGAGTTAATAAAAACCCGGACGCTTCAGACCAAAAGACGTTAAAAGCCAGGGAGTGGGGGAGGGGCACTTCCATTTAGTGGATACCATGCGCGACCATGCGGTCTCGAAAAGCACCCTAAACACGTATTTTCCATATACTGAAAAATGCACCCCTTAACAAGTATTGGCGTCTAAAGCCATATACCCTTAACAAGTATTGGAAACAAAACGATACTCTTTGCAAGTATTCCCTGAATTGAACTCCTAAACAAGTACAGCGATATTTCAATAGACGTTGGTCATGTTGGTCGTCGGTTTTACCTCGCTGGGTAGTACAGCCCCATCTCCGACACCTCGCGCAAATCACACTCTAAACAGGTAGTGTTGACTCTTATATTGGGGCAAAAAATACATCCTTTGAAACATTATAGTCTTAATTCATCATACCCTGGCGAAAATAGATACACCTTTTCATTATTTCAGTGTTTTTGACACCCTTGTTACGTTACATACGTAACGTGCCTTATCTTAAAAAAGACATCCTTTTTACGTGTTTTGTTTTTGGTCGCGCATGGTATCCACTCGCTGCTACCAGCAGGCCTGTTTTCGTCGATCTGGCGCTTTACAGCGGCTGCCGGGCCCACGATCAAAATGGGCAAAGCAACTTTTAGGAGTAGTTCATTTTATTTCGAACTGTACAATACAGATATTTTTTTGTTGTTGAGATGACACGGTATCTATCTTAACATGTATGTCACGGAGTAAGGAGAAAAACGTTATCATGTTACATTATTGAATCTGTAAATAAATATAGGCATTGCGCACAATATTTTCACCAGTCAGGGTAACGCTCAAAATGAAAGCAAGGGAGAATAGTATGATATTTTAAAAAGGTCTCTTTCATGTTTGTTGTTCAACAGTTGAAACAACCATGCTTAATTCATTTAGAATTGAAATATTGACATTATTTAAGATTTTCAACACAATGTTTATCACCGCTTAAACAACTACTGTAAAGCTCATTTAGCATGTTTAGTAAACAACGTTTTCACTGTTCACAATGTGTGAGTGTCAGAACCACTTTACCACGCTCTTTGTATTGTCCTATGAGATGGCATTCCCACACACCCTCACAAACAGGCCTCTCTCTCTCTCACACACACACACACACACACACACACACACTATTGTCCTACACCTGCTCACGTAGACAGTCTGCGACCAGTTGCACTAACAGACACGTTTGCCAAGGTAGCAGAGCACTTTGTTGCTAGGGATGTTCTTCAATCAATGATGCCTAGGATGGATCCTGCTCAGTTTGATAACCTAAAGGGTGTTTCTACTAGTCACTGTTTGATTGACATTCTGCATATCCTCCACAGTCAAGGGTGGTTCAGCCTCTACAGTCCTCGTCACCGATTTTTCTAAAGCTTTCGATCGAGTGGATCATACAGTAGCGATCAACAAACTGCTAGACATGGGCGTGCAGGGCAGTCATGTGGCGTGGATCGAGAACTTTCTTTCAGAGCGCCATCAAAGGGTGAAATACAAAGGAGCTCTATCGAATTGGTGCATCACTTCAGCGGGCGTGACCCAGGGCACGAAATTAGGCCCGGTTGTGTTTCTGGCATTGGTCAACGACGCTGCAACCAATGAACTCAGTTTATCAAGGACCAATGACATATGTGTGGATCATTTCAAATATGTGGATGACCTTACCTTTGTTGAGACCCGTCCTGTGAGAGCACCGTCAACACTCTTGTCTGCACTTACTGAATTACATGAATGGTCAACCGCAAATGGAATGCGTTTGAATTTACAAAAGTGTTTCACAATGGACATAAGTTTTTGTAGAAATGTACCAAACCCGACGGTGCTCTCACTCCATGATGTGTCTCTTCATCGTAGCAATACTTTGAAATTACTTGGTGTCTATATCCAGTCTGATTTGAAATGGTCTACACATGTTGAATATATGGTCAAGCGTGCAAATAGTCGTTTGTATGTTCTTCGCACTTTGAAATATCATAGTCTGTCATTTCAGGACCTTATAGTTGTATATACTAGTTTCGTGAGACCAGTTGTTGAATATGCTGTACATGTATGGTCAGGAGCACTAACAAAACAACAAGTACAAGTCATCGAACGTATTCAGAAACGTGCACTTAGAATCATTTTTGGAGCAGCATATTCTTCATATGAGCATGCTTTACTCCAGTCAAAACTGATGTCTCTTGAAGATAGACGGATCAAACTCTGTCTTGCGTTCGCGAAGTCTATGCTAATCCCCACGTCTAAACTGCATCATCTTCTACCTCAAAATAGGACTTGTCAATATCAGACCTGAAGCTCGACTGGAATAGTAGAGATGCGATGTCGAACTTCACGATATAAAAATAGCCCCTTGCCCTCTTTGATTCGTCACCTAAACTCTAAAAGAATTGATTACAAGGAGTAGTTTTGTTTATATATCTTCCCCTATCGTTACATGTATAATAATATCAAGCTATTCAACATTCATTGGACTCTTTAAATAGGATATCATTAAAAGATTGTTGCTTTTTGTAAAATGCAGATTATATGTACATAATAATTCTAATGTTGAGCTCTCTTTATGTTGGAGAACTCAAGTTTCATTTCATCTCATTTTACTGTGTTAATCAAAATATTTTTCTTCCATATGAGCAATTATTCACTGATATCTAGTCGTGAACTTAATATTTTAATTGAAATCACAAAAATCTGCCAAAATATGTATCATTGCAAGTATGTATGAAAACATGTGACCTAATTGCTTTTTCGCCCTTTTTTCTCAGCTTCCCTTTCACTATCAATTTCTTCTCTTCTCTCTCCCCCTCTCTGCTTCTCTTCTCTCTTCAACTATTTCTATTCATTTCTGCTTTCCATTTCATTTCCTGTATCCACTCATTAATACATGTATTTTGAATATTTTCCATTTTTGTTTCATTTATCAGTGAGTATTGATTTGAATTTCTTTATGAAATACTTTGTTACACATATGTCTATATTGAAATTTGCCGTAGTACTATAAGTTATTTTTACCTTGTTATTGATGATTTTGTTTGAAATGTAAACTTTCGCAATTCGGCTTTGGCTGCAAAGAAAGTATTTTTTAATAAACCATTTTGAATTGAATTGAATTGCCCCTCCACCCACACACCATAGCTGTGTGTGGGAGGTGTATTGTCAAGAGAAACTAATTAAGTTCCGACAAAAAGATATCTATAATGATCATGCATACATCAATAATATCTTGTCATTTTTTGGTTTGGTATGAGGAAGCCTAGCACTGGCTAGTATAAAAAATACAGGGTTTATTTGCAATATACAATAATAAAGCTCATAAATGATTTGTGGTAATATAGGAAACTGAACTCAAAATGATTCGATCAAAGGAAAATTCTTATAGAAATTAAATATATGTTTTAACAATTAGTGCACATTACTACGTCATGTCATTTTTAATCAATGATCTAATTACAATCTCCGATATCAGGCATTTTGCTTATAAATGGTGTTTTGTGTGTGTGTTTGTGTGTTTTGCAGTTGAAAATAACAAAAGTTTATGTTCGCTCATGACTCGCTTTACATATTTGGCCATTAATAAGATGTCATTGGAAAGGACAAATGACAACTGCCTGAAAACGGACATTCTGATAATCTAGGCAGGTTTAAAGGGGACTTCCACTGAATTGTTCTGGTTCTGTTCCGAACTGAGGATGCGTTTTACTATCTGGCCAGCTGGTTATACAGTGCGTATCAAAAAAAGTTTACACTTTGAAAAAGCCATGGGAATTAACAAATATACAACATGTGGGTAATTTTTTCACATTTAATTATGGGTTTGGGTCTCATCTATCCAATGATAGTAAAAATTTTTACAGAATGTTACACTTGAGTGAGCACTGTCCATTTTTGTAAAGCTCGCAGAAATCTGTTTGCGCAGAAATGCTTGTTTTCATGCTGTGTCAAGGGCAAAGGGCGAAGCCAAACTTACCCTGCGAAGCATTTCTCATATTCCCTAGCATTTTTAGCCAATTGACATAAAACGGATACATTCAAGCATTTTGTAACAATTTTGCCGCCCAAATTTGAAATTTCAACACTTAGTAAGCACACCCTTTGCCCTTTTTGTGCCAGCTGGATCTGAGGACATAACTGAATCTGAACAAAAGTTTATATCAGACATCTCCAGCATTTTGCACTAAGTTTTATCATTTAAAGTTGGTTTACATTTCATTTTTCATTTAATACTTGTTTCTCAACACTTCCCAAGCTTGGCAATTATTAACAAAATGAAAATCAAGCCTAAGCCATTTCATGTAAATCACAGCTCAGTGTAAAGCAAATATCGTCACGATGGACTCGGTGTGTGGGGGAGTAGGGTGGGGCGCAATGCACTCTTCGAAGTGTTTGGGCAAGGAAACAAGTTTAAAAAGGTAAAAAGATATCTTCAAATCAATTTTACTAATTTCCACGTGTTCTTCATGATTAAGGTCTACTTTTATTCGCATAACTATTTCAAAGTTCTGCGCAAATCATTTTTCACCAACTTTTCAAAAGTAAGTGGTGCTCACTCAAGCGGAAATATTTTTGACAGTTATATCGTCATTTGCTTAAACGGATCTGTACCAATGCTAAAATGTGGAAAAATCGTCAGGATATTACAAATATATAATTTTACAGGATTTTTTCTAAGTGTAAACTTTTTTTTTGATACACACTGTAGATTAGCGCAGAACTTATTGGTGGTCCCGAGAATGGCATCAAACGGATTGGACCCGCTCCTTCCAGATAAGGTGATGAATTGATAGCTTGAGAATTATAGGCGAACATGGTAGCACGACCGCACGCATAAGCGGGCGGGGGGGGGGGGGTGGCTATAACAAAAAATTGTGAAAAATAACATTTTTTATTGAAAATTTCACAAAATTTACAAAAAAAGTGCACGAAATCTTTCAATTTCACATTAGAAAATGAAAGAAAAAGAAACCCCACCCCAAATGAGAATTTCCTTTGTTTTGCTCCGTCTTTTTTTTTACACATCCTGGCTGCCCCTCTCAAAAAAAAAGTCTGCGTACGGCCATGCATAACTATTTTCGTGATAAAAATGTGTATAGGAATGTAAACTCTATAGATGGGATTGATGATCAGGGCTCCGTAACACAAAGTTTTGCAATCAATCGCTAAATACCAATGACCAATCAAAATCATCGTTGCATTTGCACTCCGTTTATAATACTGACCGCGAAACCAATCAGTGCGGTTCTTTTATGTCGCAATTCATCGCAACCCTTTTGTGTTACCATGGTTACGGAGCCCTGATGGATGATGAGATGAGATTAGAAATCCCGGTTGAATAGATTGGATAAAGAGTATGATGAATATTGAGAAGTCATATCAGTGATGAGTAGATGAAAGAAGATTAGCATTGTTACGATACAGCAACAAATAACAATAAATATTTATTTTTGTATTTTTATTTTCTTTTTCTTTTATTACAGGAAATTATTCATAATTATAAACAAATAACAAAATTATAACGGTCTTACGTCTCTTGAAGGGCTGGTTATAGTTTACAGTTATGATATAATCCAGATAAGATCCAAGTTGGCTGGCAAAGTCTCCGTAAATTGAAGTTCACAATGATCGCGATGATGAAACTGATGTTGAAGCACGATGAATAATAAGAGTCACTGTACCGAGTTGAAATGTCCGTGAAGACGATGTTAACGATGATTAACAGTCAATTTCAACAATCCATGTTTTGAAAAGCGTTTATTAAACAGGTTGATGATCTCGATGAGAACGGAGAATTCCTTTTTCAAAATAACTGCAAACAGTTCATTGATGGCGGGTAAACATTCCACAGAAGATAAATATTCCAGGTGGAAATAAACTCTGCTCTGACATAAAGTCTGGCGTGAAACTCTTAGCTCTGATCTAATATGATGTGATGATGTCCTTGCTTATGATATACAAATTATTCACTATTCTAGACTCTGAGGTTTCTAGTATTCACCATTCTGGAAGCTTCTGGTATTGTCTTTGAAAAGAACATTCTCTTCTCTCAGAAGCAGTCATGTTCCAGAAGACTCTTGAATGACCTCAGTGAAATTAAAAATGTCAACAAAATAGCTAAAGCCTATTGTTTATTTCCACTACCAATACAAGTCTATTGTAAAGCAATCTCTATTGTTTAGCAGTCTGTATTGTCTCTCTTGGGACATACCAGAGATAACAAAGATTATTCAAAGATTACTCATGTGTAACAAAGCTGTACTGTAGAGCCTTCTGGAACATTCTTAATCATTCCATGCTATAATATCCTTAAAGGGGAAATAACTAAATAAATGAATGTAATTGATTTTACAATTCTTCTTGTATATAACGGCATCAACTCAACACTTACAAGTCTTCTCAGAAGATTGCGTATTCAAATTTCAAGTTCTTCTTTTTGAACAAATGTTGATCCTGATAACCTGGAATATGTGAGAGACTTGTTCATAAAAAAGCAAGAAAATCACCCTCGAGGATACATCAGTATAAAAGAAGGAAGTTAAAATTTTATGCACACAAACAGAGAACGAAACACAAAGTAAGATCTATGATCTATAAACAAACGAACCCCCCACCCCACCCCCCATTAAAATTAGCACACAAACATTGTTTTGGATGCAAAGTATCACATGGAGCTGTGTTTTTTTGCTGTTGTTTATTTCTAAAGTTTATAAAAAATAATAGGTATAATGAGAAGCCAGGAAATTTATCCACATTGTGCCGCACTCGACCCAGGTGAGGTGAATGGGTAATTTTAAGACGAAATTCCTCTAATGCTCGAGCACCGATCAAGGTAGCAGTGCTAAAGCCGGGGTATAGCAGGGCCCGCTTGGAGAACAGTTTTCGGAACTAAAGTGGCTACCCTGGGTAAATATGTCGTTATTATTATCTATACAGTGAAACAAAGCCATCTTGACAGGATAAACCCATGAAGGTTAAAAAAAAAGCTACTAAACTCCTCAAAAAAAGTTTGGAAATCTGACTTTGATCGATAATCCCTCATCGGTATTAGTAAATCAATGTGTAATTAATATTAATGAAAAATAAAACAGTTAATTCCCTTTAAAATGATACCCTACATGATATGATTATGGTTCACATGGAGGTGCAGTGCCTTGAAATGTGGGGCAAGGTCAAAATTCAAAAGTTGCAAAATGACACAATATTGAAATTCACTGTTCTTTTTTCCGTGGTGATGAGTGAGTTTCTCAGCGGTTCCTTTTGACTTTGGTCGATAATTCCTCATCGGTTTTTGGTAACTATCAATGTGTAATTAATATCAATGAATAGACCATTAAATTTTCTTTAAGATGATACCCTACATGATATGATTATCATGACGTGGGCGCGTAGTGGTCTAGTGGTTCTGACTCTCGCCTTTCAAACAGAGGGTCGCGGGTTCGAATCCTAGCCATGGCGTGTTTTCCTTCAGCAAGAAAATATCCACACTTGTGCTGCACTCGACCCAGCTAGGTGAGGTATATGGGTACTGGCAGGAAGTAATTCATCAAAAAGCTGTGCGCACCAGAATCGGTAAACTAGCTTACCCGGGTTAATATGGGCGCCTTGAGCGCCTAGCAAGGTGGATACTGCGCTATACAAATCCTATCTTCATTATTATCATTATCATTATTATTTTGTTACCATGATTATGGTTCTCATGGAGGTGCAGTGCCTTGAAATGTGGGGCAAGGTCAAAATTCAAAAGTTGCAAAATGACACAATATTGAAAGTCACTGTTCTTTTTTTCAGTGGTGATGAGTAAGTTTCTCAGCGGTTTCTTTTAATTATTTTCATTCACCTCAACATCAATATTAACATGGAATGAAATACACCTCTGCACAAGCAAACAAATAACAAACAAACATTCATGGGTATTTCAAACCACGACTCAAACCATGTTATCTCACAGAACCATCACTACACTACACTACCATTGACACAGACAAAAGAATCATGTTCTGTATTGACCCTTTCATGACTATTTGTTCTCGTTTTGCAGCTTTTCAATTCAGACCTCATCCAACACTTTTGAATCCTGCTCTTTCCGTGATGGCACGATCATAACAAGCATGGTATCATTTTAAAGAAAATTAAATGATCTTCTGAATGATATCAAATATGCATTGCGTAAAATTGGGAGTCGGGAGATATTATGGCCAAACTCAGATTTGCAAACTTTTTTTGCTCGTTTTGCAGCTTTTCAATTCAGACCTCATCCAACACTTTTTAATCTTGCTCTTTTCATAATAGCATGATCATAACAAGCATGCATGGTATCATTTTAAAGAGAAATAAATGATTTTCTGAATGATGTAAAATATGCTTTGTGTAAAATTGGAAGTTGGATAAAATCATTGGCCAAACACAGGTTTCCAAACTTTTTTTTGTTGGGGGGAGGGGGGGGGGGTTATATCAAACAGAAAACACTTGATAGAAATGTCTAGCATTTGACCTAAACATAAGTAATACACAAACAGAAATATTATTTGACAAGCAAATTAATTATATGAAAAGAAGCACATATTATGAAGCTAAAAGAAAGAAGAAGGAAAATTTGACTGACGATCAATCTACCTTATATTCCCGGATCAGTTTATGGAAATCTGAGCGAAAATGGTTATGCTCCATCACCCATAAATGTACATGAGATATACTTCGTATGAAAGCTAAGCAGCAATTCGCATTTTTATTCCTTCTAAGCCTTATGCGTCTTCTCAGCCAACACGAGCCAAGCTGAGAAAAAAAATCTTCTTTGAGATTCTCAGTGGGAGGGAGGCTTTATTCATCCCAAAATAATATCACCAGTTATAATGAATTACTAATTACTAATAATAAGTTTTAAATGAAATTTTGAAAATCGCTTAGGCACCCTAAAGGATGATAACAATGAATGAATGTATGAACAAATAAGTGAATAAATAAACACAGAAAAAACTGTGGTGTTAACCGGTGTACATAGAGGACCACACCAGTTATTTTACACCGGTGTTAAATTGGTGGTATCAGTTTAACACCTATAGGTGTTATTACAACACCTATGGTTGTTACATGCACTCTTTGGTGTTATGTTCAATCTCTAGGGTGTTATTTTAACACCTCAGGGTGTAGTCCTCTATTAACACCAATTGGTGTCAGTTTTAACACTACAGTTTTTACAGTGAATAAATGAATGGATGGATGAATAAATGAATAAATACTAATAATACAGAATGTCCTCAACATGCTCAAGCCCCCCCCCTCCCGAAAAAAATTCGACCACAAAGAAAAAGATTTTGAATAGTGCAGTATCCAAGTCGTACCTACAAGCGCTCCAAAATGAAAGCTTTTACCATGTTAACTAATAAGATTTGTGTATGTATAAAATATATCAAAGTCCTATTCAGTACGAGCATATATTGTCATATTGTAAATCGACGTACACATACGCTGTTAGATAAAACTGAGGATCGCTTGGGAGTGATTTGCTCAAACATTCTAAAAACACTGAGTAAAATTTTACCCAATCTTGTGTAGAAAGGGAACATGCATGTTTGCTGGGTATTTTTTTGTTTACTCCATATTGGTCTATTTGAACGCAACATTGCGTAAAATGTACAAAATATTTTGTATTTTTTTATCCAACCAACGTGCACGTTTCCATTTTACCCATTATCGGGTACCCCCCCCCCCCCATTTTTAGAGTGTATTCTCTATAATATAGGCTACTGTGTTATGATACAGAGTAGCGATCCAGGGTACATTATTCCTATCGATCTCATAACGATAATAACTGGATTTATGTGGCGCCATTTCCAGAGAAGCGCAAATATTGTTATCCCGGGTTGAGCTAGAGCTCCCTATTCATCATACAATGCTCAATGTATCCAGAGGATTAACCTTTAAAGTTTGATGAAAAATTGTTTTAATACTTTTGTTTTTATTGAAAAACAATCAAGAAAAATCACAATATTTATAAGTAATTATTGCATGATCAGAGTACCAAATTAGGTATCCACGGCAGTTGCATAATTACAAAGACACATTCTAAACGCAGGTCTAAATGAAACCCTGGTTTAAAGTTGTGGTTTAACTATGAAGAGCCAATTGGGGCACGAATCATTTAATTCATTAACTCATATGACACTCAAATTGTTCATAATTTTCTGGGAATGATAAGGAAAGTATTTTTCTTCGTTATGAAAGCAAAATGAAACCAAATAGTAAACATAAGAAATGTACGATTAAAACAGAATTTTTGATTTTTTTGCTCCCATAATTTTAGCAGTTAGACCGTGTCTAAGTTAAACCTGACTTCAGAATACGGGCGTCTGAGTCTGAATGAATGTTGAAAAAATGATAAAAATTGAAAATTAGCATATTTTTACTCACTTCTAAGCCACATCTTAATATTTTGAGAGACATAATAAGACCCAGTTATTCTCTATATGTTTGCAGGGAAACACTTTTTTTCTTTCTTTTTTGCTTGTCAAATTTTTCGGGACCAAAATGATCTTCATTTTGACGTAAACCCCCACTTTTTTTGCTTGTTTGCTTGTCATGTTTTTCGGGAACAAAATGACTATCATTTATATATACCTACATCAGCACTCCCTGTAAAAAAAAATCTTTCGAAATGATATACACCAATGATGTCTGTGGGTAGTAAGGGAGAGACAACGCACTGTCTTAGTGGCGTAGTCATTTGCGGCGGATACCGGGGGGGGGGGGGGCTTGAGATGGGGGACATTCTCCCTAAATTTTTACTTGATAACCTTTTTTTTGGCTTGCAGTTTTGTTTCCTGCGTCCCCCCCTAAATTCCGGTGGACCCCCCAAAAGTATTGTGGTCCCCCCTAAAATTTAGGTTGATAACCTTTTTCTTTTTTTTTTTTTTTGCTTGTCACATAATTTACCTGTGTCCATCCCAATATTACAGGTGCACCCCTCCTATTTTTTTCGCTTCCGCCGCCAATGGGCGTCGTCATAGAGATGGAGAGATATACGACGTAAAATATGGCTTTATATACACGACCAATAACTCTCTTTTTATGCTCTTCTTAATTGAAGTCTCACTTTACCTTTCTTCTTCTTTTTCTCCTTTCTTTATCATTCCTTTCCCCTGTTTTAATGCCTTAAAAGAAATCTCAGGGGCGACCCCCCCGTAGGCCAATCAATAACACCGCTAATTTTTAACTTGTGCGTAGATGCATACGTGCAGACAAGAGGTCATTCATTTGTAGGTCCGCAGGGATACAAAACCTTGGTACAACCGTGGAAAATCGACAAGAAAAAAGAAAAATGTTTCTTTGCATTATGCACTGTGAAATTAAGAAGCTTTCGAGATTCAACTCTGGGCCTTTTCACACGTGAATCTTGAATCATTATTGCAATGATGATTGATATAATCGTGATTTGTAATCATGACTGTGATTAACGTTCGTGATTCTAATCATGTTCTAGTTTGGGTTCACAAGTGCTAAATTAAATATTCGTCATTAGCCTTATTTTCACTGGAATCATCATTCAAATTACGATTTTTTAAACCATGCAAAAGGGCGGATCGAAACTTAAGGTCTATTCACACGTGAATCTTGAATCATCATTGTAATGATGATTTCTATTGTAATCGTGACTGTTATTAGTGTTCCTGATTCTAATCACGTACTGCTTGGTTTCACACGCGCTAAATATTTGTCATTCGCCTTATTTTTCACTGAAGTCATCATTCAAATTACGACATTTTTATCGTATAAAAGGCGTTAATCTTGTGCAAAATAATGGATTTTTACCATCGAGGCAATATTCAAATTCGATTACGCATTTAAAAGACGCCCCGTTGGGCACTGTAATCGTTTTAAGCATCCCTGAAAAAAAAGAAAAAAAAACCCAAAGGAAAGGACGGCGAACTTTGCTGTGGATTATGTGTTTTATTTAATAATAATAATAATAATAGGCATTTATATAGCGCCACCTATCTAGAAATATTCTATTCCGAGGCGCGTTGTTATTATTATTATTATTACCCCTTTACATCTTGAACCTCAATCAAGTTCCATTAGGAAATTTGCAACGGAAAGAAACGAGACGGTATAATGACCTAAAATCCATTAGAAAAGAAAGACAGACAACGGATATACAGAGGTTTCGGGGACAATTTTGATGAAGAATGACGATGGGTATGGCAAAGAGAACGAGTAGGGCCTTTCAGTATAAAACCTATCTTAAGTCTGGGAACTTTTTACGATCAATGTGATCTTTGGTTTGATCGTGAACCACCACAAAGGACGGGGGGATATGAAATTCAGAGAAAATGAGATTTACGTGAATCAGTGAGTATTGATTAACAGTAACCATGGTAACACGAAACAAAAGAATGGGGCCTAGGAGATGAGAATCTTTGTGATGTTCTACAGTTAAAATGAATTGAAATCCGTGCCATTTTCACCAAACTTAATGAAACAATTAAGGAATCTCGTTACATTGTTTTGAGCTATTCTAAATCGTAATCGACAGTTTCCATCGTTACAAATTAGCAAGTCTTGAATCATAAACACAATGACTGAAGCAGATTGCTATTTCGGTTTTCATGCGCGGATTTGAGAAGGTAAACGCCAAATGCGGTCACATAATATTCTCGTCAACAACAGAGATATCAGGGATTAAATTAGCTTAACTATTTTCTTCACTTCAATTTGTGTGCGTCAGAAGATGACATGACCGAGTTTGATTTATTCCAATGCGCTAAAACAACGCTCGATCAGCCTATTACTATATACATGTATAATTGTGCATAAGATATAATCAGACAATGTGAAAGTGATGGGGTTTTGAAATTGAATGGTGAACGTGTAAAGGTTTTAAGGCATGGAGGTATTATCCCCCTAGAAACCAAAAAAGAAGAGGATCAAGAAGAAGAAGAAGAAGAAGAAGAAGGAGAAGAAGATGATGATGATGAAGAAGAAGAAGAAGTAAAAGAAGAAGGGGTCCAACTATTGTCTCTCTCAAAACATACACTGTAAAAACTGCGGTGTTAAAACTGACACCAATTGGTGTTAATAGAGGACCACACCCTGAGGTGTTAAAATTACACACTAGAGATTAAACATAACACCAAAGAGTGTAAATGTAACAACAAAAGGTGTAGTAATAACACCTATAGGTGTAAAAGTAACACCACCAATTTAACACCACAGTTTTTGCTGTGTACATTGAGTTTTCAAGCACTTCTCGACTAAAGAGGTTACATGCTGAAAGATGAACGTGTGAACTGAATTCTACTGAATTCTAATTCCGCAACGCACTACATAATGCATACACATATCAGTACACATACCCATACACCCAACCCTATTTAAGGCCTACATAATTGTATATGCATATACAGTGTGTAAGTATACATTTTGAAAAAAATGCTATAAAGTAAACAAACAACATTATAACGCTTTTGCTATTATAATAATTGTAACAGTTATTATTATTATCATTAGTAATATTATATGCCTCTTTAAGCAGATTGCCACGTGAGTGGGCAGCACTATTTAAAAGTTCGTAGAAAATGACTAGCCCCAAAATTTAAAGGATTATGAAAGTGGATTTAAATCTTGAAGAGCAATAACATAATAAAAGTCCTCACAAATCCTCCGTGGGGGTTTTCCGTTTAATATCCAAGATGGCGTCAAAAGTGGCCGCCATTCACAGAAAATAGACACATCTCACTCATTATTCATGCTAAACATCAAATTTTGGTGCATATTTCATGGTTTAAAGGGGTAAAGATCTAGTGATACAGGTAAGAGTGAAAATAAGCAGACTAGGGTACTTAAAAACTTGTCCAAATGTATTATTTAACTTTTGAACCCATGGTTCAGACAACAAAATCATTCTCAGGCAGATATCAAATGAACTATGTCCATTTGTAAGTAAAAACATCAATTTTAGACTCCATTTTTGGAAGCCATCTTGGATTTTTGGACATGCTTGACCACTGATTGTTCTTTTAACATGTCTAGATTTATTACTTGATTATTAAATATAAAGAAACTCAAAGACATTGATGTAAGTAATAAATCAGGGGTTCTCAGACTTTTTCCTTGAAGGGCCAGATGAGACTCCAAGTAAACCTGAAAGGGCCAGGATGATGTGGATACTTGGATACTGTGCACGAAGCGCAAAGACCCTTGCGGTCGGGGTCCTAGATGCTCTCTTGTGCAATCTGGCCCTTACTTTGGGAGCATTTAGTCCAACAAATTTATAACAGTTTCAGACGGAGCGAAGGCAAAATTAGAAAAGATTTCAAAATACAGTGAGAGTCAATATTAATGATAACAAAATTGTAGCACTTTGTTGAAAGGAGTCTAGATTGTACGTATGCATATCTGGTATTGGGGAGACAGATAATGTCTTGAGGTATCAATTTTTTTGTAGTCAAAGTAGAATGAATAATGGAGCATGTCCGTTGAATACTCTGACAAGGGTGTCAGTCTCCTAATCACTTTCAATATGGGAAACGTGACAGTCTGTAAGCAACAAGTTACTTAAACCTTGGCACAATTAAAAGGTTTAATTGCCAGACGAAGGCACTGGTGAAAATGTTCACTGGTCAAGCAGGGGCCGCGGAAGCGGGAAGGGGGGGGGGGCGGCTTTTTCCAAAACCATGTTCAAAAACGTAAAAATGATCATATGATTGTGTAATTGTTTGCATGGCAAGCCCCCCCCCCCCTCCCACCCACTTTGAAAATCGTTCCAGGGCCCCTGTCAAGGTACTTCGGTATGAGTAAGTTCTTTAAATGTTCATTGTGGCAAATGCACTTTCGCACCTGTAGATCCAAACATGGTGAGAGCAGCGCTGTTCATGCAATAAGAAAGTATATCTAACAGACAGAAAAGACTCCACTAAACTTTGTTTAAAAGTCAAATTAATTTGACTGCCATTACTTTTATTATGGTTAGGTCTACATGGATACACAATGTAATCATATTGAGCTATGTTTCGTAGTGTGACTTAAAAGTGATTTTAAAAACCCCATCACAGTCTCGCGGGCCGGATTGAGGAGCTCCATGGGCCGGATCCGGCCCGCGGGCCGTAGTTTGAGAACCCCTGTTAAATAGATGATAGGCTTTGGCAGCCATTTTTGACGCCATCTTGGATTTTTAGGTACCCTGGTCTGCTTATATTCACTCTAACCTATATCACTAGATTTTTTTACCTCTTTTAACCATGAAATATGCACTGAAATGTGATGTCTAGTGTGAATAATGAGTGAGTTGTACCCATTTCCTGTAAATGGCGGCCATATTGGGCGCCGTCTTTAATTACGGAAGACCCCATGGAGGATTTATGAGGACTTTTAGTATGATATTCAAGCAGGGTGACCAGACGTCCCGTATTTCCCGGGATTGTCCCGTATTTTCCTCCTGTGTCCCGGCGTCCCGACAAACCCTTCCCGGGACGCCTATTTGTCCCGTATTTCAGAATATTGAACAAAGTATAATTCATACATAGAAAAGTGAAGAATGTTCATCAAATAACCAACAGATTACGAAGCAGAGATAACAATAAAATCGATACCTGTTAACTTTTGGAAGTTCTGTGATTTTCTTGCTACCCAATACATTGCAAACGAACTGCCTCTTGCCTGTGTGTGGCAGGCTACTATAGCTAGGCATGTTAGATCAGAGCAGATTATCAATGGTTCCAAAAAATCTCACATGATAAACAGTTTTTCCACCCAAAATATCACAAAATCGGCAGGAAATTTGTATAATTATGTTATGGATTCTCAGATTACTGATTTGGTGATGTAATCGGAGGAGAAAATTATTGAGTTTTCATAACTACTATCTAGTTGTTTCAGTTTTCGTTTTGAGTCTTGTTGTGATCAGTGCCCGGATCGGTGCGAACTTGTAATGGGATGAGAGATGCCTGTGAACGATGCTGTGAAGTGTGACAATGTTTTATTTTGAACTTTGTTCATTTCTAAAACATTTTGAAATACATTTAAAACCCAAAATATCATTATAGATTTTTGTTAAAATGATAGGATTTTTTGTTTGCCTGAAGTTTGAACTATTTCCTCTTTTTTTTTTTCGTTTTCCTTTCTTTTCTATCCTTCTTTCTTCATCCTTCTATCCTCCCTGCTTGCCTTTTAGTTCCATCTATCTTTATTTCCAATCTTTCCAATCTTTCTTTTTTTTATCCTTTCTCTCTCTCTGTTCACTGTTTGTCTTTCCTTCTTTCTCTTACTTTCCTTTTTTTTTAAAGTTCCTTGTTTTTATTTCCTTTATTCTCTCTTTCCTTAAAGGTCAAGTCCACCCCAGAAAAATGTTGATTTGAATAAATAGAGAAAAATCAAACTAGCAAAACGCCGAAGATTTCATCAAAATCGGATGTAAACTAAGAAAGTTATGACATTTTAATGTTTGGCTTATCTTTCACAAAACAGTGATATGCACAACTCAAATGAGACAGTCGATGACGTCCCTCACTCATTATTTCTTTTGTTTTTTATTGTTTGAATTATACAATATTTCATTTTTTATAGATTTGACAATAAGGACCAACTTGACTGAATCATATAGTATTTAACAATACTCATTCCGAATGTTCAGGGTGGAATCAATCGTTGTTTCACTTGACAATGAGGAGAAAAATAGAATATTCCCTATTTCATATGATAAAATACAAATGAAATAGTGAGTGGATGATGTCATCAGTCTCCTCATTTGAAGATCCACCAGGATGTGCATATAACAGTTTTGTGAAATAAAGCAAAAACTTAAAAATGTCATAACTTTCTTATTTTACATCCGATTTTGATGAAGTTTTCAGTGTTATGCTTTTGGGATTTTTCTCTTTATTAAAATCAGCTTTTTGTTGGGGTGGACTTGTCCCTTTAAACTTTTTTGCTTCCTTCTCCGCCTTCCTCCTCTTTTTCTTTTTGTTATTTCTCCCCTTCCATTATTTTCTTTCTTTTTTCATTTTCTCACCCCTTCATTCTTTCCTCCCTCTCTTTAATTCATCCTTTCTTTCATTCATTCATTCTTTATTTTATTTTTCCCTTTCAATTCTTTTCCCTTATTCTGTCTTTCCTCACCTCATTTTTTCTTCTTTCTTTCAAGGAAAGACGGAAACCCTTTTTCTTTCTTTTATTCTTTCTTTCATCCTTCTCTTATTCTAACTTTATTTCTTCTTTTAATTTTTTTCGTTTCCTTAATTTTCTTTACTTCATATTCCCCTTCATTTTTTTCTTTCTTTCCTCACAATATATTTTTCTTTCTCTCCTTCATTCTATCATGCACCTTCGTTTCCTTTTCTTTGTATTTTTTTTTGCAAGTCTAACACTGTGTATCCTTATTTGTTGATTTTTTTATTATTTTTATTATGACCTGGCTCGGTCGATCAGCTCGTGCAGCGTGCTTTGTCGATTGTCCCGTATTTCATTGTGTGAAATCTGGTCAGCCTGTATTCTAGATACATTCCAGGACCTATCCTGAAAAAATTAAGCTTGTTACCAAAAATTTCCATTTTAAACCTAATGCTCTTGGCCAAATAGGGGAGGGAGGGGGCACGGAAATAATTATTTCCATCTACATTTTCCCCCCAATTAGCCACTAAAAGTTCCCCTTTTGTTGGTTTCGTTGAAGGGGTATAAAAGACCGAAACCTTAAGCACGCCACATCTGGGCGTTGTGGCGTGCGCCTGTAATCCAAGCTGTGGGGAAGTTACAAATTGATGCAGAGGTTCGAGCCCTGGTCACGTCTTTCGGATGGTGACGTTAAAGGTCGGTCCCAGACGTAAATAATCATATCTGATTGACACACGTCTGACAAAGCTCAAATACACACACACACACACACACACAACAGTTATTTCTTAACTGTTGGGTATATCATAAACCCTAATCGAATTATACACTGTAAAAACTGTGGTGTTAAAACTGACTCCAATTGGTGTTAATAGAGGACCACACCCTGAGGTGTAAAAATAACACCCTAGAGATTGAACATAACACCAAAGAGTGTAAATGTAACAACCATAGGTGTTGTAATAACACCTATAGTTGTAAAATTAACACCACCAATTTAACACCGGTGTAAAACAACTGGTGTGGTCCTCTATGTACACCGGTAAACACCACAATTTTTGCTGTGTGGCAGCGTGAAGCGCGAGCTTCAACTTTTACCAATTTCATATTTTCTGATTAGGGATTGTGATCATGATCATAATGTTGGCGCGAGCTGAAATTTATAATAAACTGCCATAAAAAGGAACCAGTCCAGTCACACATGAAGACGATGCATAACTAAAAAAATGAAATAATGAGCGCGCTAAGCGCAAGTTAATTTTTTTATATGACATTCTAATGAATTTTTAATGTACTCATGAACTGGATAGTTGTGTAATTAAACAAACAATACCAGATGTTTTAGATTTAGACCAAAGATTGGGCACTCTATTACTTTTCGTATTCATGAAAACGTATTCCTAAAACAATTGTGCGAGCGCAAAGTAAGAGCCGAAACTTTTTGATACTCCGATCTGAACCTAAACATTTTAAGCACCTTTTATTGAAAAAGGGCTGTGTATCTCAATTACAGGGGTACTCTGGGCTGCTATAGTAATATGATTTCAAATTTAGAAAAAAGGGATCAACTTGACTTAATCATAATCTGTTAAAATGAGGGTAATTCTGCATGGTTTGGGAGGAATAATATTTTGTTTCATATGAGCATAAGGATAAAATCCGAATTTTTTATATTTCATAAAATGCAACAGTAATAGTGAGTGGGTGGCGTCATCAGTCTGCTCATTTTGTATACCGACCAAGATGTGAATATAACTGTTTTGTGAAATAAAGCGAAACTATAAAATGTCATAACGTTGCTATTGTATCAGATATTGAAGCAATTTCCAGCAGTTTGTGAATTGTATTTAGTTATTTAGAATATTTATTGTTTAAACACAGGGAAACCCATTCAAAAATCATGTGGAGCGTTGTGGCCAAGTGGATCAGTCTCCGGACTTTGAAACAGATGGTCGTGGGTTCGAATCCCAGCCATGGCGTAATTTCCTTCGGCAAGAAATTAATCCACATTGTGCTGCACTCGACCCAGGTGAGGTGAATGGGTACCCGGTAGGATTTTTCCTTGAACGCTTTAGCGCCTATTAATATGGCGGCTCAGCTACAGCCGGGGTAATAATATGATACCAAGTATCAAAGCGCACTTGAGTATATGCACATAGTAAATGCGCTATATAATGGACATAATATTATTATCTGTGTGCTGACAGATCACTTTTTATGTTTCTACCAATTTTCTTTTTTATTTCTTTTTATTATTTATTTTTCTTTTTCCACCCTTTTCTTGTTCCATCAAAATCAGAAAAAGTGCTCTATCAATTTTCATCAAAATATTATCAATTATGCACAGTTATCATGCAATGTGTCCGAAAACAAGTTCGGATTTCCATTCTGCGCATGATAAGAAGAAGTTTCTACTACAGTGACATGGTGGTTTAATGTTTAATGAGATATTAGCACCAACCTTGATGTCTTGATTATTCTTTTGAATTGTGTGTTATATTACATCCATAAAAACAACAGTACGTGCACCAGCAACTGGTATTTGACAGTTTGCCAAGTATAAGAACATGCTGATGCATTCCAAAAAGAAATGCAACAAATACATCCACCAGTATTCATTGCTTTGCGATTCTATTCACCTGGTCCACACAACTTCTCCATCCTGATATGTAAGGCATGCTTGCATGATATCTTGCAATGAAATCTACCTATCATAATGTTAGAAATCTAAGGTCATTTAGCCAAAATTGCTCATGAGGTAAGTAAAAACTGGTCAATGGATCCTGATTTAAATTTTTTTAAACTGGATTCTACATTCTTGCATTTCATCAACACTATGCTCACTATTTAGTGTCGTCTCTTCCAAAATTGAAATTGACATTCTTTAGAAAACAAAACCTTGCAACGTTTTCTTTCAATGTCTTTCAACAGTATTCAACATCTCCTTTCATTAACAAAACTACGCTTCTTATCGTTATGGTCATATTGGTCTGCATTAACGTGGTGATCATAAATTTTGAAAATTAGATCATGATCATGAGATTCCCAGACAGATCACCCAATTCGTCCTCAAGACGAATTAAAATTCTAGTTATTATTATTATTATTATTCTTATTAACAATGTGTTGGTCTCCCATGGGGCCATGTGACGGTGTACGTAGAATAACATAACAATTATAACAATTCATTTGCATAACAACATCGTAATAACAGTGGCATATATAAATCAGTAAGTATACATGTGAAAATTTTAAAACTAAAGTGGCAAGTAAAAACATACAATTAGCAATAAAAATGCAAGGATACATATCAAAATAGCAAATGATGTGAAATTATTAAGATATGTGTATTACAATTACAACTAGCCGAGATCCGTAAAAAAATAAGAATGTGAGCTGGAGTTGTGAGTCGAACAAAAATATCAAAATAGAGGACCGAGATGTTAATAATAAAATTCAATACTAATTTGAGATCTTATTTTCGTTGGTAGGTTGTTATATAAGGAATTACCGTCATAGCATGATGCAATTTAGGGAGAACTAGGTCGCCTCTAGCTGATTTTATTCTGTTAATTCATCGAGTTGTAGAAAAAAGCTTGCCAGAGTAGTCAGCAGATAAATTGTGAATACATTTATGCACGAAGATATATCTGAAATATTCAACACGTTGATTAAATGGTAACCATTTCAACACCGTAATCATATCTTGAGGAGTGTATATATTACAGTTGAGAATAAATCTCGCATCCCGTTTTTTAAGTTAAATGATTTTGTTGGTCTGCGTTTTTGAACGGTTGCCCCAAACCTCGTAGCAATAGTTCATTTGCGGTTGTATTCAACAATTATATAATAATTTTGCTGTGTCAGTGTCTACAAATCGACGGTTTTTTTAAATTGCCAGAAGCGCAAATACTCTTTTTACAAACAGGATTAACTTGAGCATTCCACGGAAGGTGTTGGTCAGTAACTACTCCGAGACATTGAGCAATGCTTTATTTCGATCCCATCATAGGTTAAAGAGACGTCTTTAACTCTAAAGCTATTGATTTTTGATTTGCTTCCGATAAGAATGAAATTAGTTTTGTTAACATCTATTATTAATTATAGCATACATAAATTGAATCCTGTGTGCTGATTGGTTTAAATAACATCATGTGACCAGTGATATCCTTACTATCTTGCGATGATGTCGAAAATGAAACGCCCACCGAAGAAAATGTGGTATTCCGTGACGTCAATGACGGAACAGTCGACTACTCCATCATTTACGTCACACATCATTGACATAGATCATGCGATCCCTCGGGCGCACCGGTCAGCGAGTTGACTCTGTCGGAAAAGTCCCGTGAAGGGACGGCGCAGGCACAATATTTATAAGGTATAGAAGGGAATTATTTATCCTCGGTTGTACTGGCCAAATTACTATTTTTCCCTCGGGGCGAAAAATAGTAATGCCAGTCCAACCGAGGAAAATAATTCCCCCTATACTTACTCAAAGTATGGTACATTTGTTTTATCCAATGAGGGATGTCTGACATGTCTGATGGGTGACTCATGTCTTTCTGTCATTAATTTTATTTGGATTTCATTAAGAGAAGACCCTGTATAAAATACAAAGTAAAACCATCGGCGTACATTATAAGACCCCCATTCTTTACCAGTTTTACCATGCCATGGTTGTTATAAAAAATAAGAGGGGTCCCAGAATCGACCCCTGAGGCACACCTTGATTTGAGTTGATCAGAATTAGATTTGCTAATTGCAACATGCTGTTTTCTATTTGTTAGGTATAAATTAAACCAGGACAATGCAGCAGGGGACAATTCTAGAAGCGGTAGTTTATTAACATTATAGATCTATAAAAGCGCACCAATCGATGGCTTTTAGCCATGAATCCGTTAGTGTGCAGATTAGTGCTGAAGTCGTCGAGTGACATGGTCTGAACCCGAACTGTACTTCGGTTAAACATCATTAAAAAAAGACTCTGTTGTTTGTGTACTACTAGTCAACAATCTTATTCACAGCGGGTAGTATCGATATCAGACGGTAATTGGTCATCTGGAGGTGCCGTGGCCGAGTGGTCTAAGGCGCCTGGCTATACATAGAAAATCCGGGGTTCGATCCCCGGCCGCGGCACCTATGCCCGTGAGCAAAGTATTTTATGTACAATGCTCTTTTATCCTGCCTTCAAATAAATGGAAATGCTATATGCATCATTGGTAACTTGGTGTGCACTTGTTTAAAAAAAAATTGGTCATCGAATTTACATCTCCATTCTTAAACAAGAGAACCTTTGCATGTTTCCATTCATCAGGAAAGTTACCACTATTGAATGATAAATTTATCAATTCAATGAGGGTTGCAAAAATTTCATTTCCAGCACTCGTAATCTTACATTGAGTTTGAAGCTACTTCGCTTGAATTAGAAATATCTAAAATCGAAATTGAATTTTTGAACAGAATCACAGTCAATCTGGTCAATTAAAAAATAATCACCTGAGGCAGA
This sequence comes from Lytechinus variegatus, assembly GCF_018143015.1. Taxonomy (NCBI): domain Eukaryota; kingdom Metazoa; phylum Echinodermata; class Echinoidea; order Temnopleuroida; family Toxopneustidae; genus Lytechinus; species Lytechinus variegatus. Next base: position 22,244,562 of record NC_054758.1, read on the forward strand.
AGCAGCGGTAATAAAGGGACTATCGGATAAGAACAGTTACCATGGTTACCTGGATCAACGTTTGTGAGATTTGTTAGTTGTTTTTTGCGTTCAGATTAATAAGATTATAATTATTGATATGCTAGCGTTATCATGATAATGTTTGAATAAGGCACATTGGAGTGCAACACGTAGCTGAGGGATCAGATGAAGTATACACTCCCAGGGGCGGATCCAGTTTCGCCAATAAGGGGGGGGGGCGATTTTTTTTTTCAGCCATTTTCACCGATCAGCCGCTCAAAGTTGATACTTCTTTGTTTCTTTGAAGGGCAGTCCTAATAGTCGCTATAGTTTTATTCTTTTAACACAACATAAAACATGAAAATCCAATATGCCCTATTAAGATAGTGCGAGCGCGAAGCGAGAGCTAAAATAAATTTCATGTATTTTGTCCTGAAAA